>NC_133127.1:148012715-148316692 GCF_048418815.1 Hemitrygon akajei | reverse complement strand
GCAACAATGATAGAAATATGTTTGTATATGGAGAGCCTTATAGTGCTTTGTTTTGCAAAATTGGCAGTGATAGTTCTGGTTCATCAAGTAGGTGACCTTAAAACAATTTTTGATTATTTGATTATTGTTAGACTGATGAACTGTATTTCGTGGTTTCATGCAATAGAAATACAGAACAAGCCCAGGTGTATCGTTTGTTCTGCATTGTTTTTATTAACCTAATATTGTTTTCTGCAAATAAGACTTCAGTTTTCAGTAAAAAATTAGCTCAAAGAGAAGTAACTTGAAATTGGTCTCATGGCATAAGGCCCTTGCTGTACAGTAATTGGGTCTTAAACTTGACATTTTTGAACTTCCAGGTCTTATTAAAATTAAACTAGTGACTTCTTGGAGATCATCAAGAGTGAAAATTCCCCAATCTTTCCTGTGAATGACTGGACTGATTCCCACCCACCTCAACCTCTGGCCAATCCCACTCATCACTAAAATGTGCTCAATATTTCTCAAATGATTTGAGCCTTGGGCTATATTTCAGCTAATGACTACTAGAACACATATAGAGTAAATTAAGGAGAAAGGAGAGACTGAGGTTGCTGATGCAGTTGTAGAGGTGTGGAGGAAAATCTGAGGTTTTGCATATTAGACGCAAAGGGCAGAGATGGCTGACCTGAGGTTGGATGGGGCCTGGAGATATTTATGCTGTCTGACCTCTGGAATCTGGGATAACATGAATCTAGAATAAGGAAAAAGATGTAAGTTTGAACTCTAAAGATGAATGTTCAAAGATGACTGCAGAATCAGGTTTAATATCGTTGTGAAATCTGTTGTTATTGCAGTAGCAGTACATTGCAATACGTAGTAATACCGTAAAAACTATAAATTACAATGAGTACACTGTATATAAAATTAAAGAAGTAGTGTGAAAAGAGAGGAAAAAATACTGAAGCCTGTTTCATGGCATAGTTGTCTAGAAATTTTATGGGAAATTTGGTATAAAGCAATGTTGGTACATAATAATTTTACCTCCTGAAATTCATTCCTAGGAAGTTAGTGGGACTGAACTTCACCACTGACACCACTTATGGTTAGACTAATGACTTAATTTCAGGACAACTTTATTTTCTCTATGTTCATCTGTGTTGCTCTGTGTTTAAAAACCCCACCTAAAGACCCACCCTGTAATGCCTACCATGCAGGACCCTTTTACACAAATACCATTTTATTCATCCCACATTCCCAAAGTTCTTCCTAGGTTCTTCCACTCATTTACACGTTGGAGGCAGTTTACAGTAGCTCATTCCCAACTCCCTAATCCACATGTCTTTGGGATATGGGTAGAAAGAGGAGCAAGAAGAAGCACTGGAACTGGAAAACTTTGTCTTGCAAGGGCGTTGCACGGTGCCCTGGGCTAGAATAACGTCACACAGTAACAATGCAGAATAGAGTCTAATAGAAAAAATATAGTGCAGGTAAACAATAAGTTACAAAGTCATAATGAGGTGGATTGTGAGGTTAAGAGTCAAACATGTCATACTAGGAAGCTAGTTGATAGTTTTAAAACTGTGGGCTAGAACTCGTCCTTGAGCCAGGTGGTACTTGTGCTCAGCCGATGGAAGAAGAGAGAGTATCTATGGTGGGTGGGGTCTTTGATTATGCTCACTGCTTTACTGAGGCTGAGAGAAGTATAGATAGAGTTTCTAAAGGGAGCTGGTTTCTGTGATGCGCTGATCTGTGTCCACAACTCTCTGCAGTTTCTTGCATGTCATACTAAGGAGCAATTTAATAGTTTTATAATAGTGGGATAGACACCGTCCTTGAGCTTGGTGGTATGTGCTTTCAAGCTTTTGTTATCTTCTGTCTGATGGAAGAGGGGAGATGAGAGAATATCTGTGGTGGTTGGGGTCTTTGATTATGCTGGCTGCTTTACTGAGACAACGGGAAGCGTAGACAGAGTCCATGTGCCTGATGTGCCGAACTGTGTCCGTAACTCTGCAGTTTTTTGCGGTCACGTGCAGAGCAGTCGGCATACCAAGCTATTAGGCGTCCTGATAAGGTGCTTCCTGTGGTACAAGTGTCACGTGGTAATAGGGAGCATGTACACACTTGGCAGGGAAAGTTCTTAGCGCTGGATTAAACCCACTTTGAGGCAGTGGCTCTACTAGTTGCATCTCTCTTTTGCCCAGATCTACTGGACTTCCCCCTTAGCTTGTTGGCGGCCGCCGAAACCCTCTGTAATAGTTCTATCTTTCAAACTGTACTTATCCGACGTCCTTCACAGCTCTCAGCAGGTAGCCAAGCTCATTCAAAATGCTTGTTCCCAAATCCAGTCTTGGACAACTACCCGCCCATCTATTAACCATGCTCTTGTCAATCTCCGCTTGCAAATTACTAACAAGTCGCTGGGGGGAAGGAAAGAAGTTCATTGTCATTGTTAGGAAAGGGGAGGATTTATCATACAATGATATTGCTGCTTTTGAAACCTGAGGTGTATTTCCTATTTTTGAGTAGAAATGTGGATCTGCTGTGACTCCTGAATTTTAACATCGAAAAGGACCATCTTGTATTTTGCCCATCTGGTTTGAATTATCTGTTTCATTAAGAAACTTGATAATACAAACCCATAACAAATGGAAAAGTGGGCAGCTATTGTACGCACACTTACTGCTCCTGCCTGGCTTTTCTCATTCTTTGCAGCCAGACATTGCTTCACTCCCAAGTGTGACTCGGGTATTTGCACAAGTTTATACATTAAACTCCTGTAAAACAAACCTCTGCTCTGAACTTGTTACTCATGCGATCTAGTTATCACTATTACTTCTGCAGGGGTAGTGTGTGTCTAGTTATTGCCAATCCCATTTCATAAGATGCAATTTTAAAAAAGTTTTTGATGCACTTATCAATTTCAAGTTGGAAGCAGTCCATCCTCAATTTGGTGTTACAGGCGAGGCTGGCAGGCCTGTCTAATGGCTATCATTTAGAATTAGCATATTTGTCTATAAATAGCATTTCATCCATTACACAGTGATGCATATATGAAAGTATAATTATTTAAGATGCTTTTCAAAAAAAGATTTTGTATTTGCATGTTAAATTGATGAAGTAACTGCCCTAAAGGGAAATCGAGTGACCTCAGTGCATAGAGAAAGTGAAAAGTCCGGAGGCCCTCCATCAACCCTGGGTCTCAATCCCAAAGCAGCTCTAAATTCATAAATTCACAGCTTGGCAGGTAGGCCCATGGGATTGGATTTATTATGCAGACTCTCCGACTGATCAATTCAGCTGTGTAGTATAATGGTTCCTGTGCTTCAGTAATGCACCATTATGGTCACTTTCTATGAGCTGGCAAATGAAGGGCAGCCAAAAGAAATCTGTGTGGACAGTCGGGGAACTGGTGTGCACAGTTGCAGAGCAGGACAGTGGGGAACAGTCTGCGAGAAGGTGGCCGTCCATGTTCTCACCAACATATCAGATTCAGAAATGTTTGTGTTATAAACTTTTCATTCCATTCAAAAGAGGACCTGTGATAGATATGTGCACAGATATCCATCATTATGCAATGCCTGAGTAGATCCCAGGCCAAGAAGACCAGCGATTGAAACCAGCTTCAGGTAGGTGAAGATATAATTTTTAAAAATGCCTTTTTTGGCAAAGCTTTGGATTACTCTCTCATACAGCACCAAAACAGGCCCTTCAGTCCAACTCCTCCATGCTGACCAAGGTGCCTTCTTGCACTGCTACCATTTGCCCTCATTTGGCTTGTATTTCTCTAAACTTTCCTATCCATGTACCAGTTCAAATATTTCATAATTGCACCCACCTCTATCACTTCCCCTGGCAGTTCGTTCCATATACCTACAGTTTTCTGTGTGGAAAATCTTGCCCCTCACGTTCCCTTTTAATCTTTTCCCTCTTACCTCAGATTTTTGTACCCTTTAGCTTTGGACTCCAGAGTGAAGACTGTGATCACCTTATCTATATCCCTCCTGATTTTATAAACCCTTTCAAGGTGCTTACTTCTGGGAACCAGTCTCTTCTTGTATCTCAAGTCTCTGGTTTTAGCAACCTTCCTGTGAAACATTAGGCCCTGGGGATTTATCCACCTTGATGCGCATCCATTCTGCCATGACCTCCTCTTTCCTGATATTGATATGTCACTGGACATCATTATTCTCTTCTGAATTCCCTAGCTTCCATGTTCTTCTATGTACTGTTACAAACCCCGTAACTGGGTCACTTACCAGCAAAGATAGAGAGGTCCGTTGAAGTCTGATGGTACTATTTTTAACAGTATTTATTGATAAAAATACACAAAATAATATCAATGCAAACATACAGATAATATACTTCGTCAATACTAAATCTAAAAACGCAGGTATAATAATAATCAATAAGAAATAGCTCTATCGTTGTCTAGGGGATAATGTATTGTCCGATGGAAATATAAAAGTCACTTTAGTTCAGTCAAGCTGTAGGCTGCAGCCTTTTTGGTTGGAGAGAAAGACGGAGGTTTAACTTGCCCATTCCTTTTATGATGTCAATCCTTCGAGAGTTGTTGGGGGACTGATTTCCCCTTCGAGGTTAGCTAAAGCCGTGCTTCCGTGGCAAGACCCACCAATTCCGAGGCAAATGGAAAGGACGCACGTGGGCTGGTTCCACTGGCTTTTGCTGTTACGCTGTTACAGGAGTTCTAGCATTTCTTCTGGTGCGTCTGAGGGGCTGTTCCCACAGACCCTCTTTTATCCTGACTCACAGGGTCTCAGATGTCAATCAGGGTGGGATGATGCAATCCCTCCACCAACCCCCCCCCCCCTCGGTTCATTGCCTGGGGGCTTCGATGCATCGTACAGGATTCAATACACAAGTCCGTCTCCAAGAGACAATAGCCGTTATCAATGGTTCCGCCTTTCGGAGGCCAGGACACATTCCAAACTCTTTGTGGATTCTGTATGTCTTTCTCTCATTTCCTGGGTCTCCTGACTCGAATCAATAGCGATCCTGCCATTCTCAAAAAGGAGGGGGCCATGGGCGTAACAGTACAAATGAGAAATACTCATTTAAGAGATTGCCTATCTCACATAATTGGTTACACTGATCTTTAAGGAGACCTACTCTCTCCCAGTTATGCTTGCGTTCTTAATGTACTGAAGAATCCCTTGATATTCTTTATCTGCCAAGGATATTTTGTCTCCTTTTTTCCCATAGTGATATCTGTCTTAACTGTTCACTTTCATTAATACATTCTTTGTATTTGGGGCATTTGCTAGATGCCATCTGTGTGTACGTAACATACTGTATACCTGTTTCTTTGTTTTGACCAGAACTTCAATATCCCTCAGCAGGCAGTGGTCCTTCATCCTGACAGCCTTGCCCTTAACCTTAACAGGAAAGCACTTTTAAAAGACCTTTGAATTTTTTAGGCAACTTATTTTGCCTCCACAGTATGGTTAATTGTCATTTGAATATGCCTCATCAAAAGAATTTTTTTGTATTAATATTCATTGATATTTTCAAAAATAAGTTTACTTCTTAAGTTTTTAAGAGCATCTTAAGAATTAAAAGAACCCTGAATCAAAAATTGAGACAAATTTATTTTTAAAGTAATTATTGAGCTTGATACCTTTTGGAGTGTGTTCATGTTTCGTGATAGTTCTTGATTACTAATTACATGCATATTCATTTCAATATTGCTGGAGTACTGTAGCATTTTTGTAAACAATCTTTACAAATGGATTGTAATGCTAAATCAAAATATGAACAGGATGAATATAGTACAGTAATTATGTTTTTTAATGACAGGAAAATAGTGTGCATTAAAAATATAGCAAAGTTTTGTTTTCCATTTTTGATTCAGGACATCCCAAATAATAGTGTTGCACATGAGCATAAAAATACTCAAAATAGAAATAGGACAACTTAGTCCTAAGGCCTCTCAAGCCATCTGTGTTATTCATTAAGATAATGCTTATTCCTGTACTTGATAATTCCACCTTTCAATCCAGTCCTCATGCCCTTGATAATCTATGGGGGAAAGAAAAATCACAACTTCATTTGAATAAATTCAGAAATAAAGATTTCTGGCCCTCTGAAACATAGAATTTAACATGGGTGAACAAGTTTCTCCTGATCCAGGTCCAACTAAATGAAGCTGGCACTCTTACATGTGTCAATATGATCACCTTCAATTCATCTGAGTTCCAGTGAGTATAGTCTAATCCTGCATAATCAGTGCTCTAAAGGCACTCTCTTATTCAGGAATCACTGTAATAAACTTATCACACTGCTTCTGAATCAAGTGTAAAATTCCTTAGCTATGGAGACCTGAACTGCATACATTATTCCAGATGTATCGTCAGCAAAGCTCTGTACAGCTGTTGCAAATCTTCTTTAGTCTTTTACACTGGTCTCATGTGCAACATCCTATTTTACTTACTGATTCTTGTATCTGTCTGTTAACCCAGTGTTTCACAGAGGTATTCTCAAAAGCAGCATTTCACCATTAAGAGAAATGTTTTTCCAGCTCTTTCTACAAGAACCTAAAAAGAAAAAAAGCTGTCTTAATGGCGAAATGCTGCTACAAAACACACAATCTCTCATTTCCTCATGATATATTTTATTTGCTGTATTTTTACCATTTGCTTACCCTGTCCATGTCACCTTACAGATTCTACATTCTCTGTCGCAGCTTAGCTTCTGCCGAGTTTTGTGCTTAGCAAACATCTCTACGTTATACTCAATGTAGAGTACATCTATCATTAGTATCGATTGTAAATGCTGCTGCTTTACTGATCCATGTAGAACCTGCTAATTACAGCTTGCAGCTAAAAGCAATCTATTCTTTTTTTTTTGTCCATTTACTAATCTTTAAATGATGAAAAATTATCCCCACTTAATTGTGTTCAGTAGCATATCGGCTTTCTTTAAGTCTGTCTTTTAATTTCTGTTTTAAATATGTCACTTGCCAATTTAGAATAGAACACCACTATATTTTACGGCTATACAACTCTTCCCCAGAGGATCCCTAAATAAAAGATCCCTAATTAATTTTGTCTCATTACGCACACTAAAATCATCAAAAACAGTTTGTTCCCTGGATGGCTCTATGACAAATTGCCTGAGGAAGTTGTTTCAAAACCACTCATAACATGTCCTCAAAACAGCTTTTCCCAGTTCAATTTATCCACCTTGTATTATAAACTGAAGCCCTTGTGTGATTTCTTTATTAACTTCATTACAGTGTCCTTCTGATTAATATTTAGTCTAATTGCAGCTCTCAGTTAATCCTGCAAGAGCTTTTTGTCCCTTGTGATCTCATATCTTTGCCCAGGTTGATTCCTCCCATCTATAACAACTACAGCAAATTTAGAGGATTTAATAAATTACTTTCATGATTTGAATGGAACAACTGCATCACATTATGCAATTATGCTCAGAACCATTGGGAATTACACCTGTACGTTATATAATTTTGTGTTTAACTCTCCCACTGAAAGGGAAATTTGCAATATATTGCAAGCAACTAGTGATACCCTGGATGTAGTACAGTAATCCAAATATTATCTGTAAAGCTGGACACAACTGTGGAGAATATTCTGCTGGAAGGAATGAACCAGTGCATTTATTTGAAGGATCATGTAATACTTCACGGTTATATATGGAAATTTAACCCAAGAGACAGGATCTTATTCTGTGTAATTCCCATAATTCATTCAACAAAGGTCATGTTGCATCAAAATGAATGTTCTGACTAACTGACAGTTGAAAGGAAACAGACCGCTTCAGTGTAAAGTGTTAAACACATTAGCTGTGTTCCGGCACTGCTTTGACCTATTGATCTTTAAAACAATAGTGTTTCTTGTAAAGGCTTCATGAGAATTAATATTGCATGAACCAGCATCTGCTGGAGGTAGCAGTCCAGGATTTAGGAAGTCTTGCCCATTGCTTTATGTTTTTCCTTCTGCCCCAAAGCCAATGCATGCACACAATGTACATTATTCTTGGTTGGAGAAGGACTAGACAAATTATGATGCTCCCTTCTCCAGCTTGGATTAACTGATTTAGCAGCATAACCTCAAGACCAGTTTTGAGAGTTTGATATTGTACTGTAAAAAGACTTGGTTATCAGTCACCTCGTGAACTTTGACTTTTCCCATGTTCCCTCTAGAACGCTGCAAGTGCAGAGAAGTGCTGGTGGAGTGAAAGGTCAGGGGATAATTGGAACCATGAGCAAAGAAGTAACTCTGTCACTGTTTGGAAGGCATGCAATCTGTTCTTAGTTCTACATTTGAGTTATGAATATTTATAACGGAAAATCCCTGTTCGATCATTGTCATGCTTAAATAATGACCACCTTCTGTTAGCGACGCTGCAGCTTTTCTGGAGGTGGGTGTAATTTCAACATGACAAGTTTGCACTGCAGTTTCCATTAAAAACATGGATATTTGAATTTATAATGTAATATGCTGACAGGTAGGGCACATAAACTGAAGCCATTTTGTCGTGTTACTATTGTAGTGAGTCTCTTATGATGTTGTATATGGAAAGTCACGTCCTGAAACATTTGAAAGGTCAACCCAGATTTAAGACTGGGAAGGTTGTGAAAAAACTGTGGTCACAGAGGGAAGGTTAAATAAAATGGATTAATGATGTAAAGGGAGAGACATGAACAGAGTTAAAATCTGAATGGGGAGAATAGAGGAGCGTTAGAGGTGGAGGAGAGGACAGATAGAGGAGATTAGGGGCAGCATCCAGGACAAACAAAGATCATGGTAATTGAAAACCATTATGGAGGGAGCAGAGGAAGTGCTTGGGATGATGGAGTAAAGTCAAATGGTTGCTATTGTTAGTAAGTTTGGTTAGAGTTTAGCTGCACTGTGACAAAACACTTTTAAGTTTGGCATTACTGAGAAAAGCAAGGAATGATCAATAGGTAGGGAGGAGATCAAAGTGAATGAGAGAGGAAAAACAGGTATACAAGTGGAAGAGTAGGAAAGGGAAGCAAAATTGGAGAAGAGGATGGAGTGAGGAAAGCTGATGAGAGAAGAGGAAATAGAGTAGCATTTAGAAGAGGTCAATTCTCAGAAAAATTTAAAATGTTAGATCATTGTAAATAGCTTTGTGGGGCTCATAAGTGAATCCCACAACAGCCTTGATTCTAAACTACACAACTGGGAAATTAAGTGTATAGATGTGCATATCATTTATGTTTGAAAGTCACATAGAGGAGGCCATGCTGGTTAGTCATGTGTCTAATAACAAAATCATCTATGCATGAAGCAAAGTATTTTGTGCTCTCACACTGGGGAAATCGACATTTCTGATGAAAAGCAGAAAATTAATTGCTAGGAAGCAGGTTTCTTTTAGTGCTTTTGTTCTGTGTGCACGAGCTGCACTGAAATCCCTGTAGGTAACTGATTAGTCAAATTGTAAATCGATGTTCTAGTACAAAGTAAGTTACTTGATGTCGCATTTTTAATGTAGGGGAACACTAAATAAGTATCCCAACTTTCCCTTTGGGTTGAATCGCTACTAACGAGAGAAATGGTTCTCAAGTGTTATACCTTTTAACCAGATTCTAAAATGGTCGGAGCAGAGAGAAAATATTAACAATATAGTTCATTTGATGATGGACTTGCATAAGGGCGTGTCTAGCATTGGTGGGAGAGGGTTAGTAGTGGTGTGATAGACATATAGTGTGACTGTCAAAGTGAGGCCGGGATTTCTAGTAGGGTGAGGATCTTTGGGGATGAGGAGGTGATTCACTAGGCCTTTTTCAGATCAACTTACTTCCAGCTATTGTTTCTGCCTTGATGGATGGAAATTCTGGGGATCTTCAAGTGCCTCACAGATTTTCTTACGGTGTCATAGAGTGGTCTTTGTAGGCAGCTTTGTGGAATTCCATCACTCCAGTTGCCCTGTCCCAGCTACTACACTTGTCAACATTGTGATCACTAATATTGCAGAAAGAATGGTAAGCAGTTGTGTCAAACACAGTTTTTACTTAGAGTCATCTCCGCGTACAACAGACTCCAAAACTTTTATCAGTTCCAAGCATTTTTTTCCCTATTCTGTACTTCAACAGCAGCTGACAGGACATTACTATAATGAATACACTATTTTTAAAAGTGTGATTTTTTTTGCGTGAACAGCAGATTTGTATCATTCCAGGAGCCTATTAAGTTTTTATTAAATAAAGAGAAAATGAGATGAAATTTTTATTTTATTTCTTCAGTGTTAACCAAAATCAAAACAAAAATTGAGATGTTGCACTTAGCTATATAAAGAGTGAAGAAATTTTAAATACAGCATAATATTTATGTTTCTCTTCTGTGTGTTATAATAGGGAAGAGAGGGTGGATAATTTCTTTCCTTAGCCTGTAATAATCTTTTAATTTTTTAGCCTCTTTTACCTCCCATGTTGTTCAGGCAGTTATTAGTGTGACATAAAGCTCAAGGTAAATTTATTATCGAAGTACATGTATGTCACCGCTTACAACCCTGGGATTTGTTTTCTTGTGGGCATGCTCAGTATTTCTAAGAAACCCAATAGAATCAATGAAAGACCACACCCAACAGGATGGATGAGCAACCAATGCGTTAAAGACAACAAACCATATACCCCGCCTGGGCTGGATGCTTTCCATAGGTTCATCATCCTGAAGGATGCTCTCAGGTCAGCCTCAGAGATGGAATTCACTGAGCCATCGGGAACTGTGGGAGTCCATGAAGGTTCCTCCATGTTTTGACAGTCAAAGCAAGCATAGAGGGCATTGAGCTCACCTGGGAGGGAAGCTTTGTTGTCGCCTGCGTTGCTTAGTTTCACGTTGCCAGAAGTAATAGCATTCAAGCCCTGTCACATTGTCGATGAATCGTTTGGTCTGGAATTGCCACTTAGCATGTGAGATGAGTTTATGGAAATTGTACCTGGACCACTTTTAAAAGTTGTGTCTTGGTTGCCAGATCTGAATGCCTCTGATCTAGGCCTCAGCAAATTGGTTCATCCAGGGCTTCAGATTGGGGAAGACTGAATGATTTTGTGGGGATGCCACTCATCTACAACTGTTCTTATAAAGTCTGTGACAACTGTGGTGTATTTATTCAGATCCACAGATGACTCCTTGAACAGGGCCCAGTCCACAAAACTCAAACCAATCCCATAACCAGTCCTCTCTCTTCCGTGACCGCTTCCTTATCACTGGAGCCTTGCTCTGCAGCCTCCACCCATATGCAGGTAGGAGAAGGACGGCCAAGTAATCAGATTTCCCAAAATGCAGTCTCGGCATGGAACAGTAGGCATTCCTTATCCTGGTGTATCAGTGGTCGAGTGAGTTGGGACCACTGGTGCTTAGGTTATATGCTGATGAAAACTGGGCAGAGATTTCTTCGAACAAGCCTGATTGAAGCCCTCTACTATGGCTTGAAATGAGTCAAGGTGGGCTGTTTCTTGCTTGCTGATGGCAGCATTCAATATCTTGAATGCCCGATTTACATTGGCTTTTGGCAGTATGTATGGCTGCCTACCTCTAGCATATGCAGATTATTTCTTTGTTAAGCTTATAGATGGTGGATTGACGATGTATGGGAGTTTCAGAAGCCCAGGGCAATCACGAGCTGATGGCAGCTAAAGTGTGAGGCTTAAAGAGATCTGCAAGAAGAATGGGATCAAATCCTCTCGGCATATGTAGCAAATATGTTCATAGAGCTGGAGGGTTAAAACAAATATTAAATGAACTCTATCTATACTACTCGCTACCTCTGTAAAGCAGCCAACATAACCAAAGCCGCCTCCCACCTTAAAAAGCAAGAGAAAATCTACAGATGCAGGAAATCCAAGCAACACCCACACATTGCTGGAGGAACTCAGCAGGCCGGGCAGCATCTATGGAAAAGAGTACATTGATGTTTCGGGCCGAGACCCTTCATCATGTCTGATGCTGCCCGGCCTGCTTAGTTCCTCCAGCATTTTGTGTGTGTTCCCTGTGAAACACCACTAGTCACGGGCAGCCAACCAGAAAAGGTTCCCTTTATTCCCACTCTTTGACTCCTGCCAATCAGCTACCACTTTATCCATGCTAATTTCCTTTCTGTAAATTCACAGACTCATAGCTTCATGAGTCCTGATGAAGGGTCTCGGCCCGAAACATCGACTGTTTACACTTTTCCATAGATGCTGCCTGGCCTGCTGAGTTCCTCCAGAATTTTGTGTGTGTTGACTCCTCCCACTCTGGACAGTCTCTCCTCCACCTCCTCCCATCAGGCAGAAGATACAGAAGCCTGACTGTATGAATTGCCAGGCTCAAGGAAGGCTTCTGTCCTGCTGCTGCAAGACTAATGAGCAGTCCCTTAGTACAATTACCGGTAGATGGATTCTTAATCTCACAATCTGTATCTGACAATATTGCCTGCCTACACCGCACTTTCTCTGTAACACTTAATTCTGTTAGTTTTCCCTTGTTCTGTCTCAATGCACTGACGTAATGAAATGATCTATATGGACGGCATGCAAAATGAAATTTTTCAATGTACCTGTGACAATGATAAACCAATTTGAGTAGGCAGCATTTTTGGGAAACAGGTCCAGTATGCGTACCTGCATGAACAAGTAACTGTTACCGTCTGTCTGAAGCAGTACAAAATCTGTTTCAGTGCTGTCTAGTAGCCCTCCTGCAATGCAATGTAACATGTCTGTGAGTTTAAATCCTACAATAAGAAATAGAATACAATATGTAGATCTTGTCATTCGAGAACTCGTATCAGAAAAATGACTATTGATGTTGTTGGATTGTTGGTTTAACACGCAGTCCTTCAGGGCAGGGCTTTCTAATATTACTTTCTGGATCTGCATGTGATTACATCTTATTACCACATTTCAGTGGTGGTTCTCAATGTCAGCAGTGGCTAAAGACTGAATACAAAATACTTGATTCAAATCACTTTCTCCTTCTGACTACTTACTGCTGTTTTGTTTTGCCTGTTGTACGTGAGTGTAGTTTTATACCTGCAATTTTTGGGATGAGAGACGAAGAGGAAAAGAAAAGAGTTCAGCTATAGTTTTTGGACAAATACTAACCTAGTAGCTTAAAATTACTGAAACAGATTATCATGATCACAATGAAACTTTGTCCTAATCATACAGTAAATTATCCAGTCAAAGAGATGTAATGACACATAGAAAATGTTAATAAAATTTTAATATAGCTGGCATATTTTTAAAAGCTGTCATCATACATGGATAAAACTACATTCAGTGAATTAACATTTAAACATAACCATCTTACGCATATCCAGTGTGATTTTTGAGGCAGATGGTCAGTGTATAAAATGAGAACCCTCTGCATAATTAATAGTTTCAATAACCATGACAATAATCAGCATATAATTAAGATGACAAAATAAAATTTATGAATTTCTTCTTTGCCCCATTCACAATAACTTGCAACATTTTACAGAAACATGTTTTCTCCTCGAACTTCTATGACACGGATGGTATCAACACTAAGAAACAGCAAATGAGCACAAGCTCACAAATATTTATGGCTACAAAATTCACAAATCTTTATCCAAATATTCAAGATACAGAATAAGATTCATTATCACAGGTTTAGTATGAAAAATAAGTTACCTAGATTGGGGAGCATGCCTCATTGGTTGAGTGAACTCGGCCTTTTCTCCTTGGAGCGACGGAGGATGAGAGGTGACCTGATAGAGGTGTATAAGATGATGAGAGGCATTGATGGTGTGGATAGTCAGAGACTTTTTTCCAGTGTTGAAATGGCTAACACGAGAGGGCATAGTTTTAAGGAGATTGGAAGTAGATACAGAGAAGATGTCAGGGGTAAGTTTTTTTACGCAGAGAGTGGTGAGTGCATGAAATGGGCTGCCAGCGACTATGGTGGAGGCGGATATGATAGGGTCTTTTAAGAGACTCCTGGATAGGTACATGGAGCTTAGAAAAATAGAGGGCTATAGGTAACCCTATGTAATTTCTAAAGTAAGTACATGTTCGGCACAGCATTGAGGGCCAAAGAGCCTGTATTGTGCTGTAGGTTTTCTGTGTTTCTAAATCAACACAAAACTCTTTTTCAGGTTTTGTTTCTCGATGTATACGCAACTGACATGACTTTGCATTACAGAGAATACAGTAATGTTCATTTTCTAGGAATGCAACTTTCCTGTAATGCAGGGCTCACCTCTATAGTTGACTTTTACTGATTGCTCTAATAACATTTTTTATTTGGTATGACTTTTGATGAGAATTTTCAGTAAATACTTTTATTGTTAAAGTGTTATTTTAGTGTATCATAATACCGTGCCTTCTGCCAGTTTATTTTTTCCAGATTACATTTTTAACCAATTTCCTCTTAAATGCCTCAAATTCCTCCCTATATTTCCACTTTGGAACAGTAGCTGTGCTCCTCTGAGCCTCATCCTGACCTCACTTGACATTCACACTGATTTTCACTTTTGGCACTCAGGATATAAATTATTGGTCGATTTAGCTTTCCCCAGATTTAGATCTGCTAATTTCCTTAGCTCTGCATATTGAATCTGAGATGTTGACCATCATCTATGTGGTGGTGTGTAGGGGCAATGGCAATGGGTGATGCCAACAGGCTCAATAAAGTGATTAGAAAGGCTGGCTCTGTTACAGGAGTCAGACTGGCCACACTGGAGGGAAGCTGTGGTAGAACAAAGGAACCTATGGAAAATCCTGGCAATTCTGGACAATGTGTCTCACCCTCTGCATGTCACCTTGGCTGAACAGAGGAGCACTTTTAGTAATAGACTAAGACAACAGCGCTGCTCCAAAGATTGCTATATGGGATCATTCTTACCCTCGGTCATTAGGCTCTATAATGCATCAACCTATAGGCAAGGAAGTGATGACCACCTCCTTTTAGACAGTTTGAGGTAATTTATTTTTTATTCTTTCTTACTTCTCTTCTAATATTTGTATATCTGTACTTGTAATGACTGTGACACTGTAATTTACTTTGGGATCAATAAAGTATCTATCTATCTATTATATTGATTAAGGGGAGTGACTTACAACCTCGAACGCATAGATATCTTAGTAGTCCTTTTCAAGTTGAAGTTTATTGTCATCTCACTGTATGTATGAAACAATGAAGCAAAGTTCTCCAGACTGCAGTGCACCCACAGTACATATGTCACACACGTCACATAAAAAAAAATATTAGTATATAATTAAGATGACAAATAAGTTAATAAAATATAATTCAAAATGCACATGAAGTTCACAGCCCAGGTAAACAGTAAGTAACTTGTCCGAGTAATGGGACCTTGGCAGTGGCAGGGTAGTCATTAGTCTCACAGCCTAGGAGAAGAAGCTGTTACCCAGTCTGACAGTCCATGTCCTCCTGCTATTGTACCTCCTTCCATATGGTAGTAGGTCAAAGAGATTGTGGGATGGGTGGTGGGAACCTCAACAATGCTTCAGGCCCTTCTTATACAACACCCCCCCCCCCAGTAAATGTCACAAATAGGGTGTGAAGGGAGAAATCTGGTGATTTTTACCATACTCTAGGGTTTTGCAGTCCGATGCCTTGCAACTTCCATTTGACACAATGATGCAGCCAGCCGATGGCGCCCCTGTAGCAAGTTGTTAAAACGGGGGCATGGAGCTTTGCACGTCTCATTCTCCTCAGAAAGTGTCGCTCCTGCTTGATTAACAAGGCAGTGTTGTGGGTCCAGGCTAGATTGTCCTTTATGTGCACACCGAGGAACTTTGTGCTCCGCTGCAGAACCATTGATGTGCAGTGGAGAGTGGTTGACCTGCACTTCCCTGAAGTCCATAATAATCTCTTTTGTCTTGTCCATGTTGAGACTCAGGTTGTTGTTCTCACACCATTTTACAAGTCTCTGTAGCTCCTCTCTGTGTGCCAACTTATCATCATTGCCGATGAGGCCGACCACTGTTGTATCATCGGCGAACTTGACGATGAGGTTTGAGGTGGACCTGACAGTGCATTCGTGAGTCAACTGCGTGAGCAGCAGACTGAGCACGCAGCCTTGGTCCTCAATACTTGGTCACCAATATTCAGTGTGATGGAGCCTAAGATGTTGCTTCCAACTCACACTGTCTGGGGTCATCAAGAAGTCCAAGATCTGGTTACAGAAAGGGATGATGAGTTTACCCACCAGTCACTGAGGGGTGATTGTGTTAAACCCTGAGCTGAATAACATCTTGGCATGTGAAGCATTGTTTTCTGGGTGGGACAAGACAGAGAGAAGGGCTGACGCTATGGCAAATTCAGTAGACCGATTATTTATTGTTGTCAGATGATGCACTGAATTTTTAAGCTGTTAGTAATCATTGTTTTATACGTTTATTATTGCAGATGTCTCAACTTAATACCTTCTGAGAAAATATGTGATTTATCTAAATAAAATTTATATTTAAAAATCCACTGTCCAACAGAAAATGGCAACAATGATTAATCATATTAAAGAACGCTAAAATAAATTAAAAATAAGTATATGGTCATTATGCAGCAAGGAAACGGGCTCTTTGGCTCTGCTGGTCCTTGCCTCCTTGCTAGCCCAGTTGCCCGTGTTCAGCCCATAACCCGCCAGGCCCTTCTGTCTGTGTATCTAACCAAATGCTTCTTAAATGTTGCAATGGTACCCACCAGGATCACGCCCTCTGTCAGGTTATGTATTACAAACGTAAAGTAAACAAAGAGGAGCAGGAGGATGGGCTGCGGAGTCTCTCTGCTATTAAACATGACCATGTCTAATCTAGCAGTGGACTCGGCTTCAGCTACCTGCTCTTTTCTCCACAACTCTCAATTCCCCTGCTGTGCAAAAATCTATCTGACTGAGTCTTAAATGTATTTAATAAGGTAGCATCTACTTCTTCTCTGGGTAGAGAATTCCACAGACTCACTACTGTCTGGGAAAAGCAGTTTCTCCTCATCTCCATCCTAAATCTATTCCCTTGTATCTTGAGGTTGTGTCCCCTACTTCAAGTCTTACTTACCAGTGGAAACAACTTTCCTCCCTCCATCTTATCTATGCCTTTGATAATTTTATATGTTTCTATAAGATCCCCTCTACTTTTCTGAATTCCAGCGAGTATCGACCCAGTCAACTCAAATTCTCCTCATAGAATAACTCTCTCATAAAAATAAAGATGTCATTGTGGGGTGATAGGAGCAAATGAGGAGAAGTTATAAACTAGTTCGTCCACAGTTGTTCTGAGCATGGTATCGGTAGCGCTGTTGTTCCAGTTTCAAAGTTCAAAGTAGAGTTATTAACAAAGTGCATATATGTCAGCATCTACAATGCTGAGATTCATTTTCTTGTGGGCCTTTTCAATAAATCCATAATAGAACAACAGCAACAATAGAATCTCTGAAAGGCCTCACCCACTTGGGCATTCCACCAGAGTCCAAAAGGCAGCAAACTGCGCAAATACAAACAGAAAGAACTCTCAGGTTCAGCCAGCGGCTTAATCTATGGGAGACAGCCCCCGGCCCCGCCAAGCTTGACAAATCTTGTTTGGGTGGGTGCTGTGTGAAGTGTTCCTCTGTTACAAATGAGAACCATGAAATAACAAACAGCACAATTAAACAATTGAGCTTTATAATTTTTAATTTGACTATAGAAAGAAACAAGCAAGAAAAAGGGCCCGTTCTCATGAAACAGTCCAATGCGCAATGTTGGAGCTCACAGTTTTCCCGTCTGTTTGTTCTCCATCAATTTTCCCTCCGGGTGTTGACTCCCGACCCCTTTCCAAGTCCACTCTGTCCTGCAGTCTATGGCCTCCCCATTCTGGCATCTTCTCTCTCCATCTTCTGCCAAAGAAAAGCCCGCAAAACCCTCTCTCAGGCACATAAGAAAGAAAACTCACGCCTTTCATTGGATGGTGCACATTCCAAAGCCCTCATTATCTCTAGTCAAAACCCAAACATTGCTGCTACAGAGAAACCATTACATTAGCAGTGAAACATTACAGAGTGTTACATAAGTAAGCAATAAATATCAAGAACATGAGATGAAGAGTCTTTGAAAGTGTTCATAGCTTGTGAGAACATTTCAGTGATGGGGCAAGTGAGGTTATCCTCTTTGGTTCAAGGGCCTGATGATTGAGGGGTAATAACTGTTCCTGAACCTAACCTGGTGGTGTGGGTCCTTAGGGTCCTATACCACCTTCTTGATGGCAGCCGCAAGAAGAGCACTTGTCGTGGGTGGTGGGATCCCTGATAATGGATGCTGCCTTCCTGTGACAACTCTTGGTGGGGAGGGCTTTACCAGTGAAGGACTGGGCCGTATCCACTACTTTTTGTAGCATTTTCCATTCAAGGGCATTGGTGTTTCCATGCCAGACTGTGATGTAACCAGTCAATATACTCTCTACTACACATCTATAGAAGTTTGTCAAAGTTTTAGATGTCATGCATTTGGCAGAACAAGCATGAAATCAATATTACACACTCATATCCATTACAATCTCTACTGGGCAAAATCAGAAAGGGGCTTCTATAAAATACACAAAATTAGATTTCATCAGCCACTGCAGACATTTCACTTCTGAATAAAACTCAGAATTCCAATCCAACAGTGATATATGAAATAAATCAATTGATAGAGTAACCTCAGGCCTCTTGAGAAACAGGCGTTCAAAAAGGATCATCCAGTGTTTCCTAAGAGAAGCAGCTAATATTCATGCTTCTAAAGATTATACAGCAAATTCATATGGAAAATATGATTGTTGAGGAAAAAATGTCTCCTACATTGTCAAGACATTCACTATGTGGGTTCACATTAAAAATATCCTCTTGAGGATTAAAATCAGGGGAATCTTTCTGTGCACCCCTTAAGTTATCAGAAGTCAATGAAAATTGCTTTTTTAAACTCTTGATTTCTTACAAGTCATCCATAATCTCACTTGAACCACGGACAGCAAGTTCTGCATTAACAGACTGTAAGTACAGGAAAACAGAAGTCACACTCTGTGATTTGTGCAGCACGGTAGTGTAGTGGTTAGTACAACACTACACAGTACCAGCAGCCCAGGTTCAATGCCTGCCACTCTCTGTAAGAGTCTCTCTCTTTCTCTCTCTCTCCCCCCCCTTTTCTCTCTCTCTCTCTCTCACTCACTCACACACACAGACACACACTGTGATTAGACAAGGGTTAAATCGGGGGTTGCAGGCCAGTGTGGCAGCAAGGGCTGGAAGGGCACTTTTCACTCTGCATCTCGATGTAAAAACATTTGAGTATTTTATCAATACAAGCAATACAGGTATTGGAAGTGTATTTGCCTAATTTGGGCATTCTTTCTGTAAGAGATAAAGCACTTCATATGATTTAGGACTGCAATGTGAGTACATGGTATTATGAAAGACAGGGCACATAAAGTGTTTCGCACAGAAATTAAAGAACAGAAAATCATTGTGAACATGGTGAAGTTTTTTGCCTGCTGTTCAGTGGTAACTCTGGGCAATTTCTGTTTTGTCAAAGTAAATGGAAAGGATAATGATTAGTTCTGCATAAATGAGCAGAAATGCATTTAAATGCAAATATTAAAAATTGCTTTCTGAATTTAATAGCTTCTTAAAAGTAACACCATACCTACTCCCACCTCTATCAAAGTTAATAACCTACTTTTGTTTCCCTTTCCTTTCTCCTCCCACTTCTCATCTTACAATCCATTTCTCTGTCTTTTCTATTTATCTGCTTGTTTGTTTCTTCCTTTCAGTCTATTTATTTTTCCTTGCATTGCTTTGTGTTTGTCCTTCCATCTGCACTCACTGGTATTTAACTCCCCAGAGCTTCAGTCACCTTTCTGCTTTGTTGCTTCCTTGAATTCACTGTTGCTCTTTTTAATCTTTTTTTTAAGAATATTCAAGTGTGAGCTATTAGGAAGCAGATTTAGCCTAAACATAAATAGACCACTTTTCTAAGGAAACCCTTTTCACCTACTTTGTAGGGGGCAACACAGTCATTTTCATAGATTGGAGAAGGCACAAGATAGTAAGCTGAATACCAGGAAATGACTTCAATGCTCAGCTTCGGAAAAAGACAAAAGGTACACATAAGTCCAGTGGTAGTCAAGAGTTTGAAACAATGAGCCCTTGCTTCTCAACTTCTTCAAAGTCAAGGTCAAGCCAAAGAAAATTTATTATTAAAGTAGGTATATATCACCACACGGACACTTCTCTGACTTTAAAGTTAAAACTGACTCTGTGTACAGTATTTGGGTACACAGATGGAGCTTTAACTTTAATGTCAGGGAAGAAAAATGACCATTTCTCAAAGCTGAAGCTAGAATTTCCTGTGTAATCAGAAAAAGTTAAGCCAGGGGAATAATCACTATTTCTGAGTAGTGTTTGGTTAGGAGAATCTAGGTCCCGATGCTCTTCAGTGTAACTAATGCAGCTGTTTCTTTGTTTCCAGCCTTCCCTTTACTCCAGCGTTCCCCAGCAATGCTTTGCAGTTCTTTCAGAGGTAGTGCTGCTATGGAGCCTGACTGGGCAGAGGTTGTTCCCTCTCGCTTCTTCTGGACTCTTCATTGTTCCTGATAACGATTCAGAAGTCACACCCTCCTCCGCCACAGCCTACAGTGTCATCTTCCACCCTCAGAAACTGAAGTGACTGCATCTCCTGGTTTAAGACGTAGGTGAATCATCTGTGAAGAGCTGAGTAAAGAAATCCTTTGAGACTTTATTTTAACTAAAGATAGATCTCATTAGAATGAACCTGATTGGGTTCTACCAGTGGAATGCAGCGATAGCGGCAAAGGTAAATAGCAGTGGCAAAGCCTAAATACTAATTGTTAGCAAGCAAAATTAAGAAGAAATGAGATGCTTTACTAAAATAAAAATGATTAAGAAGATCAAGATACAAATGGCCAAGATAAAATAGAGCTGGAGGCTAAAAATATAGTGAGAGTGATTTCTCTTGTTGATGAATTAAGCTAGTTGTATACAAAGACAAATTCAAAGTAAATTTATTATCAAAGCATGTATATGTCACCGTATACCACCCTGAGATTCATTTCCTTGCAGGCATTCACAGGAACTCAAAGAAGTGTAATAGAATTTGTGAAAATCCATTGTATTTTTTTGCACTCTGTTTTCTTTAGTAAAGCAGGGAACTAGAGGAAGTATGTGTTCCGATGTGAAGATGAGAGAGCAGGACTACTGCAATGGGGCTGCATTTAAAAAAATTCAGAAGTAAAAACTACAACATATGTTATTTAGAAGGGCAGAAGAAAGATGCAGGGGATGTACTTATTAGAGATAACAGTGACAGTCAAGAGCTGTGATGAGTGCAGGTGAGAGAAATAGAAGATGTGTTGATAGAAATAAAAAAAACTAATTGCAATTATTGGGATAGGCTTATAGGTCAATTTTACAGCTCAAGAGAGGTTGAAGGAAGAAAAATAGATGTAAACATGGGAAATTAATAGTACAAACATGGTGAAATTACAATTGTCTTGAAATTAATTGCTCAAAAGCTTTTATTTGAAGGAGTAATTGATCTGATTTTCTATCTTGTGTGTGGATTTAGGATAAATAGAACAGAAGACACAAGAAATCTTTTAATCAGTAGTGACCATAATTATATCTAATAATAGCAATTAAGTAAAAACATAAGGTTGACAAATAACAGGATAATAGTTGGGGAATAAGCAGATTTTAAAGCATTAGTAGTAGAATTTATGAAAATACTATTAGGAAAAAATGATTGAAAGTAGCAAAGGAAAATGTATTGCTGTAAGATGCAGGAATAAACTAACTATATTGAGACACCAATGGTAAATAAAGATAAACAAAGAAGGTGCACAGTAGGATAGTAGGGGGTAACAAGGCCAAGAAGAAAGAATATGAGGCTAGAAGAGGCCAACAATATTAGGTAAACAATGAGAAAATATAACATTAAATTATTGAACATAATATGTAATAAAATAATCTATTAATGCAATATTAAAAAGAAAGGCCAGGGATAGAATAGGGGCACTACTGAATAAATAGAGTAAAATTACAGAGAAGTTTCAAGCATATTAAATAAAAATTTTGGTTCTGCATTTATTAACAGGTATACACGACATCCCAAGGTGAGATTGATAACTTTACACCAATATTGAAGATAAAATGGAGAGGATCATTATTTAATCTAATCAAATTCAATGAGGGGAAAAAACCTGCACTGGATTGATTGTGCCTGTGAATTATAAAATAATCTAGAGACAAGGTAATAAGGGCAGTATTATGCATTCAATAATTCTGGTAGTTTGCTAACAATGGGAAGAGAATAGGTTTTCCAACTTAATTTTACTAAAGCAGAAAATGAGAAATGAATATAGATAGTAAAAATCTGTTAATTGGTGGACAACCTGATTACCTTTAGGGAAATTCTTCTTGTGACTTTTCAAAAGGGTTCTTTCTAAAGATAACTGGAAATTGGTAACAAAATAAATGTTCATTGTGTAGATTCCAAATGGCCTTTGATAGGTCTAGTATAATAATCAAGTAGCAGAATGAATAAGAATTTGCCTTCAAGACAGAAAACAGTATGTGAGCTCGATTTCAAAGTTTAAGAGAAGTTTGGATAGGTACGTGGATAATAGGTGTATAGATGACTTTGGTCTGAGTTCAAGTCAATGGGAATAGGCAGTTTAATTGGGTTGGCATGGACTAGATGGGCTAAAGGGGCTGTTTCTGAGTTGTACTCTATAAGAGGGGTCTAACGTAGTTAGAGCTAGGAAGTGGAATTAGTCACCACCTATTTTAAAGATTTCAACTTTGGAAGCAAAAAGAATAGTTTCTAAATTTGTAGAAATTAGGAAAACATTACTAACAAGCTTGAAGAATGGACATTTAATTGTACATCAACAGAAATGGAATGAATCATTGCATTTTGGTAAGAAGTGACAAAGATCGAAGTAGTGTTTTTGGTAACTGACAAAACCATAGTAAACTCCATGAATGAATTTGCTAACTGATATGTTTTCACCACAACTCTCCTCACCCGGCTCCCACTCCTGCTGTCCCCCACAAAGATACATTAACTTTCTATTACAAGTCCAACAATGCTTATGAAAAGTAGCCAAACGGGCAGTCCCTGGGTTACTTGAGAGTTCAGTTTCTGTGAGCAGTCTATAAGCTGATTTATCCATATCAGAAATGTCAGCCTGTCCACATCATATTGCTTCTGCTTATACTTCCTACTCGCCCTCACACTACCCATGTTTAAATTAATTAATTGTATCCAGTTGTTAATGAGTGCCACAAAACATTTTATTATGACTAATCTCATGATCTTAAAAAAATAAGCTTTTTAAAAAAATTGTACGGGAGACGTTCCTTAAAGTTGAATATTTGTAAATGGGGTCTTCTGTAACATGGCCCCCCCCCCCCAATATTTGAAAACTGAAAATCTAAATGGGTAGGAGATTGGGAAGTACAAATACACAAATTATGCCATGTAATAACACAAGGTAATAAAGCTACAAAGAACAATAAATCCTGAATCAGTAGTGTACATACACGTAAAGGAATAGAATTGAATAGTAGAACCGCTGAGCTTAAACTGTATCAGACTTCAACTGGATCATGTTTGAAGCATCATTTCCAGTTCCATAACAAAAATAATAGAGAGGTTATGCAGGAACTGAACAGGGCACAGCAAATATTGAGAAGGATAATTCAAGAAATAAAAGGATAGGATCATCAGGGGAACAAAGATAAATGATTATTCAGTGGAGATTTTAAATTGGTAAATTGATTTATTATTCTCACAATTACTGAGTTACAGTGAAAAGCTTTGTTTTGCATGCCATCTATATAGTTCAAAGTTCAAAGTAAATTTATTATCAGAGTACGTATATGTGTCACCATAAACAACCCTGAGGTTCATTTTTTTCAGCCACCTGCAATGAATCCATAGAATAATAACCATAACAGAATCAGTGAGAGGCTGCACCAATTTTAAGCGTTCAAGCAACTGTGCAAATTGTCATTTCTTTAGAGAGTGCGTCAGAGAAAACAATAACAAACAAACCGCAGTATAAAGTATAATAGTTCCAAAGAACTTGCAGTGCAGACGGACAAGAGGGTGCAAGGTTATAATGGCGTATGGTATACAATGAGGTCAAGAGTCTAGACTAGGGGATTGTTCAATAGGCTTTGAAATCTTTTGAAAGATTTTGATTGCAGGTTCGGAGATGGTGTTTTGACTTGAATGGCAGAGCAGAGCAGAACTGAACGCTATCAAAAGTCAATTGGAAACTAAGTAGTGACTTCAAAAGAAACTCCTTTATAAAATGAGTTTGGAATTTGCTACTGACTGCAGTGAATTTTATAGATGTATTAGCTACCTGTTGGAAAAGACCACAGAGCTTTTACAGATACATACGTCAGGAAGAATGGGAGGAGTTGGAGTAAAAGACTTGCGTCTCTGCTGCGTGTTCTCTCTAAGCAGAGTTTCAGGACTAGAATTTTAACTTCACTGGTTCTAGTAACATTCTTGGGAGTGTTGCACAGTGATTTTGTTGGCAGTTGTGAATGTAGATTGCTGATTGAGTTATTAAGGTAAGGGAAGCTTTTTGATTATTCGTAAACTTGAGCATAGATATGTCTTTTTCTGCTCTGAGGTGCTTTTCCCCTTTTGGCTTTCTGACCATTGAAGGATGCCTTATAAGCCTTCTTTTAAAGTTGTTGAACTGTTTTGGATCACTTAAAAGTCTTAGCGTAGTTCAATGATAGTGCCTGTCTCTCGAGTCAGATGTCCAAGGGTTTATGTCCCATTCCTAAGACTTGAGTATAAATTCACTTTAACAATTCAGCCCAGTACTGAGAGACTACTGCGTGGTCAGAGATGGGTTTTTTTGTGACTTATTAAAATTCACATCTATTAGATCATTGTCAACACCTAGCTCTGCATATTTATCACCAAAACTACTGTACATGAGAGGATACCATATCCTCTGACCCACAAAGATATCCTCATTCAAGCTATTAGCGGTGATTTTTAAGATGAATAATTTCCATTGGAAAATGATGTCAAGACTAGAGAATGATATTTTAATTCATATGTCACTGCTTTGTAGCATCATTACCAACTGTGGTCTGTGATAGAATTTTGACTAGAGGCATTTCTTCCTGGGAAATAGTAGTATTGGCCATTTAAAAGAGCAACTCTGAAAGATTTATACTTTAAAATAGATTAAGATAAATTTGATTTGTTTAAGATTTACTTCTCTGGTTTTGATGTTTTTGTTTTAATCAAATATGTAATTTTACTTTACTTTTTTTTAGCTGGCTTTTTCACACTCCAGCTGTGCTGAATCCAAGAGGAGTTTGGTGCAGTTTGGACAATGAAAGCCAAGGCCAAGCAATGGAAGCACCTAGTGCTGATTGGGATACTGGCATGGGCACTCGTCGTCTTGCTGCTCTTTACATATTTCACAGACTTCAAAACAGATGAGCGTCCAGCCAGCTTTTTCACAAATACTGAGACAAGAAGGCTCTTCCCCATACAGGGTAAACTGAGAGCCATTATGGGGGCCTTCCAAAATCCCAGGGTCTCAGCAAGTCACAAGGCAAATAGTCTTTTCTTTGAGGATGATGAAGATTCTGTGCGTTCATTGCGTTTAGATTATTTGAATGATCCCAGTCTAAAATGGACCCAGGAGGAGGACAGTGGCGAACTTAAAGTCTGGAAAGGTGTGAGGAAAAGACAGATCGGTGGACAGCTGCAAACTCAAAACCAGGAGATGGATAAGATAATTAAAGTTATCAATGAAGATGACAATTCTTATGAAGAAATAATTATTCAAAATGCAAAGTCTAGGCCTTATGAAACAGTTATTCAGAATAAGGAAAGTTCAAATTACCCTCTTGACCCTTTACATGAAAATCTAGATTCATTTGACCTAGAGGACATGGAGTTTTCAAAATCCAGTTCACTGCTTGTCAAACTGTGGAGGGGAAATATGTCATCTGAAATGCTGAATCCTCGGTTACAAAAAGCTATGAGGGAGTATGTGAATGAAAACAGACATGGTGTCAACTATCAGAAGAAAGGGGAAGCTGAAAGGATGATTGGAGAAGATCTCCTCTGCCAACTGAAAAACAAAGTCAAACTAAGGACCCTTGATGGGAAGGAGGCTCCATTTTCTACATCTGGTTGGAGAAAGCACATTCCTAAAATTCCTCTGAGCAAGATCAGGGTTAACCCACAGGCCTTCAGGAATTGTGCTGTTGTTGCATCCGCTGGTGCAATACTGAATTCCTCCCTTGGAGAAGAAATAGGTAAGAACAAAATTTTTATCACTTTCGGTTACTGACTGGGAATTTTTGTTGCGGCACTAGTGTATAAAAAAACAAAATGTTTAGGGGCAGAGAAAAACAAAACAGGTGGTGAAAATAAAAGTATTTCTTTATATTGGCTGTAAACTAAGCTTCAATGCAGAGTGGAAGATTAATGCGTACTTAGTCGAACAATCTCAGGCTGGGGGATGTGCTGGAAAAATTTGCGAGAATGGCACACTCAAAGATAGAAATGCAGCACTGAAATTTGGTCTTAGTGTTTATAATTTAATTCAGAATTTTAAGACTAAACTGCATAGGTAGTTAGCAACCAAATAATCAGCAGTTAAGCCAGCAAGAACCAACCAATCATCAAAGTTCCTCCTACATGCAATGGATGTGGAAGATCTGGCCCAAGTGTAAGGGGAAGCAGGTTTTCTTTAAGTTAAGTGAATTATTTTCAAGCAAGTCAGGTGGATTAGTTTACACAAAATGTTAAATCAATTTGGTATGTAAAACAATTTTAAGCAGGCACAGTATTGCAGGCAGTATGGACACCTGTAGAATGTGGGTATTTGTAGAGAGCAATGTGATCCAGTGAAACCAAACTATTGGTAATTGTTTGCACATAAGAGAATTTTTGACTTTGATTTTGAGTCTGTTTGGAGATGCTGCAAAAAAAAAATGAGTAGGAGGTTTGTTAATTAGAGATTTTAATTCAAGACCCTGACTCAGTCCTTAGTAATAAACGCCAAGTGCTGGAAAAACTCAGCATCTCTGGAAAGAAAAACAGAAAATGTTTCCAGCCCAGGAGCTTCCATCAAATGAAGAGACTGTTGAAAGGTCTTGGATCTAAAATTGCTAACTGTCTGTTTTTCCAAAGATGCTGCCTGACCTGTTGAGATTTCTCAGCACTTTCTGCTATTGTTTTGGATTTCCAGAACCTGCAGTTTTTTTGTTTGTTTTCATTGACTGATGGATTGGGTTAGTGACCAGGTACGGGAGGCTGGCAGGCAATGATTGAAAGATGGGCAGTATTGGGGGACCAGTCTCTGTGGTGTCTGACTGCTGAGACCATATGCTCCAAGCGAGAGAAGAATGGGATCTAAATGCTGCCGTCCACGTAGGAACCAATGGGTCATAACATGAGGTGCTGGGAAGCTTGAGCGACACACCCGAAATGCTGGAGGAACTCAGCAGGTTAGGCAGAATCTACGGAGAGGAATTTTGGACCATCAGCACAGACGGAGTGAAGAATATCGCCAGCTATATCAAGTCACCTGTAGCCCATCCTCAGCAAAGCAGAGGCAAGCTGCTCCAAAGCTGTCTCAAGGTGGTTTGAGTGACACAAAACAGGCAAAGTATAATATTCTACCCCAGGGTCAGGGGAAGTATCAACTCTGCAACCACCTTATTAATCAGCTTACAAGGTTAATTAATTTCAACAAGATTTATGCTGATTGTTTACCTTTTGGTCCTCCAGGGTTAGATAGATAGATAGATAGATACTTTATTCATCCCCATGGGGAAATTCAACTTTTTTCCAATGTCCCATACACTTGTTGTAGCAAAACTAATTACATACAATACTTAACTCAGTAAAAAATATGATATGCATCTAAATCACTATCTCAAAAAGCATTAATAATAGCTTTTAAAAAGTTCTTAAGTCCTGGCGGTTGAATTGTAAAGCCTAATGGCATTGGGGAGTATTGACCTCTTCATCCTGTCTGAGGAGCATTGCATCGACAGTAACCTGTCGCTGAAACTGCTTCTCTGTCTCTGGATGGTGCTATGTAGAGGATGTTCAGAGTTTTCCATAATTGACCGTAGCCTACTCAGCGCCCTTCGCTCAGCTACCGATGTTAAACTCTCCAGTACTTTGCCCACGACAGAGCCCGCCTTCCTTACCAGCTTATTAAGACGTGAGGCGTCCCTCTTCTTAATGCTTCCTCCCCAACACGCCACCACAAAGAAGAGGGCGCTCTCCACAACTGACCTATAGAACATCTTCAGCATCTCACTACAGACATTGAATGACGCCAACCTTCTAAGGAAGTACAGTCGACTCTGTGCCTTCCTGCACAAGGCATCTGTGTTGGCAGTCCAGTCTAGCTTCTCGTCTAACTGTACTCCCAGATACTTGTAGGTCTTAACCTGCTCCACACATTCTCCATTAATGATCACTGGCTCCACATGAGGCCTAGATCTCCTGAAGTCCACCACCATCTCCTTGGTTCAACTGGCTCTAACTGCCCACCTGCTACAGGTCCTCCCACACTGTGGCTGGGTCTAACTGCCCACCTGCTACAGGTCCTCCCACACTGTGGCTGGGTCTAACTGCCCACCTGCTACAGGTCCTCCCACACTGTGGCTGGGTCTAACTGCCCACCTGCTATAGGTCCTCCCACACTGTGGCTGGGTCTAACTGCTCAGCTGCTGCAGGTCCTCCCACATTGTGGCTGGGTCTTACTGCTCAGCTGCTGCAGGTCCTCCCACACTGTGGCTGGGTCTAACTGCCCACCTGCTACAGGTCCTCCCACACTGTGGCTGGGTCTAACTGCCCACCTGCTACAGGTCCTCCCACATTGTGGCTGGGTCTAACTGCCCACCTGCTACAGGTCCTCCCACATTGTGGCTGGGTCTAACTGCCCACCTGCTACAGGTCCTCCCACATTGTGGCTGGGTCTAACTGCCCACCTGCTACAGGTCCTCCCACATTGTGGCTGGGTCTAACTGCCCACCTGCTACAGGTCCTCCCACATTGTGGCTGGGTCTAACTGCTCAGCTGCTGCAGGTCCTCCCAGGTTACAGCTGGGTCTTACTACCCGACTGCTACAGGTCCTCCCAGGTTACAGCTGGGTCTTACTGCTCCGCTGCTGCAGGTCCTCCCAGGTTACAGCTGGGTCTAACTGCCCACCTGCTGCAGGTCCTCCCAGGTTACAGCTGGGTCTAACTGCTCAGCTGCTGCAGGTCCTCCCAGGTTACAGCTCGGTCTAACTGCCCTGCCTGCTCCAGGTCCTCCCAGGTTATGGTTGGGTTGAACTGCCCTGCCTGCTCCAGGTCCTCCTGGGTTACAGCTGGGTTCCGTTCCTGCAATCTGTTCAATACCCTAACAGTTCACAGTGGCTCCGCAGTGGCTAGCAAATCCATACTGTCAGTCTCCCAAATGCTCAATCGCAGGTATAGGTTATATATTAGTCAGGTGTAAATATAAAGGGAGCTACTTAGATCCACATTGTTGTGACTGTGACGTTTTCACCAATAACATCTGGAATTTATAGTCCATGAGTCAGGTTAATTACCTTGTGAGACACAACTTTGACATATGTCTGTTGGCTGATGACTGGAGAACGATAACTTGTAATCTTAGGGTTCTGTGCCCGCTCGTACAAGAGGTGGAAGAAAAGCCCTGTGAATGAGAGCTTTTAACATTTGGGGGAACATATGAAGAGGCAAGAGGCAGGAGAGACGGATGGCTATGTTTGCAAGCTGAGTTTGTACGTACAGTGCAGCATTGGAGTAGAATTAGGAGGAGGTTAGAGTTAGAATCCTGGAGCAGACTAGGATGGAAGAAAGAAATCTCAAACTTGGTAATGATGAAACCTTCCAATCTTATTACTGATCCTTCCCATTACTTAACAAATAGTTCAGAGGTAAAATAAGCCTGCAAAATTAGAACTATTCATTCTTTAGGCATTTTTATAGCTTTTGTAAGAAATGATTCAATTGATGCATTTTTTTCCTGAGTTAGTAGCTCTACCAAGAACACATTTACCTAATTCTAACACTCAAGTGAAGTTAATTTTTTATAGAACATGGCTTATATGTGTGGTTTGCATCCAGTCATCATTTTGTGAATGGAATTATGCATTGGGCTTCTTCACTCCATCTGTTAAAGCCTGGACCTTAATTCCCCACACCCCATGATGCAGCCCACCCCGTGTTTTCTGCATCGTGTAGGTGTTATTTGATGGGATGGTGGTTATGGCTAAGTGATCCTTCTGTTAGCACGTGGCTTCCTCCTGCTTAGCGCCTTCCACGATGCACCTTCCCATTTTTCTGTGATCATACACCAGGGATTTCCATCAGTGGTAGAAAAGATTGCATTTTTTCCCTGGAGAGTTTGAGAACATACGAAGTAGCTTCTATGTCTTCTTGGAAATCTCATGCCACAGTGAAGATCAGAGTAAAGCACTTGTTTCGGGAGCCATGTGGACTATTTTACCCAGCCTTTTGGGGTGATTGGAGACCATTGCTGTGAATGTTAGGATAATGACTTGGCTTCATCCATACCACGATTGGATTTGATGATTTTGTGGAAGCTTGTTTATATCTTTGCAACATACTTGTTAGACCACAAGTGTGGTGCTGGCTTTTAAATCTTGTTTCAACCCCTCTTTTCTTTGAGTGCTTATTATTCTGGAAGTTTGTCATCGAAACATCAGTTATAATCGATACCTGTACCAGGCTGGAAGCCCGCAAAGAGTTTATTTGTCATAGATCCTTATACATACGTGTTGTAAATGGTACTAAGAGACCACACTGAAGGTAGTAAATGTACATCAACAATTACACTCCAAAGGCTTCCCTTATTACCGGAGCTATACAGAGAGTCTGTTTAAAAAAAACCTTTCCTTTACATAACTGCAACTATAAGGAGTTAAAAAATGTAAACTGGGTTTCAATGTAGCAAGAGTGAAACAGTCACAGCATGCTTGACCCCACTCCTTTCTCATTTTGTGGTGGCAGTTTTGGAAATATTTTAAAATTTTGTTCTGAACGGTACAGCTTTAGTTGCTCCATTATAAACAGAAAGGACAGCAGTTGCTGGAATCTAAAGCAAAATAGCAACTGCTAGAAGAATTCTGCAGGTCAAACGTCTGTTGCTAAGTTGTGACTTTCCTATCCTGGAATCCTGAAATCCCTTCTTCAGCAAAAGTGGTTTCTCCTCTGTTACGTTGTTTGGAGACTTCATATGCATTTCCTCCATTCCCTACTCTTCTGCTCTCAGATCTTGATGCACCATCAATAACTCTCTGAGACGTGAGGCGAGATATCGGCTTTTATTGACTGGAAGAAAGAACAAGCAGTAGTTGACCACCATACTACATCCTGGAGACAGAGAGGCCGGGCTCAGGCCTCAATCGCCTCTATACAGGGGTCTGTGGGAGGAGCCACAGTCAGTGGGAGGGGCCACAGGAGCAGTCAGTGGGGGGGCGTGTCCAGACAGGTATATGTAGTTCACCACAGACCTCCTCCACCCACCAGATAAAGCAGAGAAAGAATATCCTTGGTCTTCACTTCTTTCTTCCTGCTACTCTCCACATTCAGCGCATTATTGTTCATGACTTCCACCAGCTCCATTGAGATCCCACCATCAGCTGCATCTTCCCCTTTGTACTTTCAGCAGGGACCACCTTCTCCATGACTCCCTGGTCCACTCACCCCTCCTCGTCCTATCCCTTCACGCTTTCCCCAGCAAACATAAAAAATGCAACATGCATCCCTTCACTTCCCCTCGCACTACCACATAGGAATGTAAACAACCCTTCCAGGTGAGGCAGGTGTTCACACCCACCACCTCAACCTAGTCTGTTGCATTCAGTCCTTTCAATATGGCCTCCTCCACATTGACGAGACCAATTGTAGACTGGGGAATGGCTTTGCAAAGCGATCTCTCTGCAATGAGCATCTTGAACTTCTGGTTGCATGTCATTTGAATCCCCCTTCCCATTCCCATACTGTATTTCGCCCTTTCCACTACCACGGTGAAGCCGAACACAAACTGCACACTGGCTCCTGATGCGATGTCTGAATCTGAAACACTGACCTTCGCTTCGCCTCCAGGGACGCTGCTAGACCTGCACTCTAACAGCTGTTTGTATTTTGCTTTGCTCCATTGTGTTTTTCTGTCTATTCCTGGAGGAATATTAACTCTATTAGGTGGTTGCCTCAAATTTCATGCAGTGTCATAGTTATATTAAGTATAGTGTGGAAAAATGCTGGGGCGGCCAACAAGTGCATTTCCATGTATCGTGGAAGATCTGATGCCCACTGTGCCAAAACTGAAAGATCTATTCTGCCATCTCGTGGACAATAAAGGGTTATACACATTTGTAATGCACTGTATCCACAGTAGTCAATTGGTATGAAATTAGTGTGAATGTTGTCATGTTGCATTCTCATGTTTATAATCCATCACAATTGCTTAATGATACAAATTTACTTGTTTGGTCTGATAAGAAGTTAGCAACCTGTGAATGAATTTCAGCACCATACTATTTGTTAACTTATCTCACTCCATTATTTTTTATTAAATTCCACCCTGGACTTCTGTCAATTATTGGTGTAGAGCACTTTTAGAGGTGGAAAGAGAAGTGAATTAGGTAAAATTTTCAGGTGGCATCTTTGTCTAATCACAATTTTTATTACTAGAAGCACCATAGCAATGGAAAGTAATGTGATGGTAGGCTTCTTCAGTTGTGTTTTAAGTACCTTTGTTATGCCTGTGTTTTTTAAATCTTGTTACATTTATACATTTCTGCAAATGATGAAGTAAGTTTTTGTATAGCTGCTTGGCTTGATCAGTAAGCAGTGTAATAAGTTGGAAATAAATCAGGAGAATGCAATTAAAACTTCTATACTCGCTGATGGCTATTTTAATGGTATCTATACAAATGCCAAGGTAAAGTCTAAATATATATTATTAGTTCTCATTTTCAGAAAGCACGTCAAATAAATGGATCAATGCAATTCCATTCTCTACAATTCCTGAATAAGTGTGAAGGTAGTTTTGCTTTATGTTTTCCAGATTCCCATGATGCGGTTCTAAGATTTAATGCAGCCCCTACGCAAGGATATGAGAAGGACGTTGGAAGCAAAACCACGATCCGTGTTATTAACTCACAAGTGAGTGATCACCACTTTTCTGTATCTTGTTTCAGCTATATTTCCTTTACACTATAAAATATTCACCTGCAGGACAGCAATCACATGTAAACTAAAATAATTTCTTTTCCAGTTTATTTATTAATAATATCTTTATGTAGGTTATTACAAATAAGAAATTATTGCTGTGGCGGTGTGGAAGAAAATGATAAAATTAAGATTAATTTTGAGTTAAGTGTTGTTGTCAAGCTTGACGAGCTAGGTATTGCTCAAGACCTGCGTCATGAGGGTGACGGGATAAGAGGCAGACACTGCTTTACTTGTGAGCTGACAATAGTCAGACATAGATCATGCCAACAATGAGGTACTACTGAGCTGTTTCCGAGATTGTCTAGCAAGTAGCAAATAGAGGAACTAACTGTAGACGTGTATCTCGGATTTTGTGTGTCACGTGGGAACGTTAATAAACTTGCTGATACCTAACAAGTTCCTTGAAAATCGCTGACCAAGTATGTTTAGCTGTTGGCTATTGCCCAAAATTTCCTGTATAAATCTAAGATATAACCTGACATTGTTAGAGTCATAAGACAACGGCTGCCCGTGATCACGTAATAAAAGGGTTAACTGTATACTGAGGTCTGTGTCTTTATTTCTGTTCCCTAACAGAGTAAAGTCTCTCACAGTGATTGGCGACGAAATTCTTTTAAGGCAAATCAGAGTAAATTCTTCTATAGGCAGAAACTTTCTGTTAGCATGTCCCTTTAAGTAGCTTGAGGTTGCACAGAGGGAACGGTGTTATGGCTAAGGATGGAATAGAGCAAATCTGTTCATTTACAGTCAAAGGCAGGACATAGAGGGATTTTATTGTTCGCATTTATCATAATATTGTCAGTGTTTCATTTTTGGCAGCTCTCCAATTTTATGTAGATAATTGTTAAATGTTTTATGAAAGCTTCAAATTTTCTGAAACATATTTTAAAAAATTACACCAAAGATGTATTCTAACACAAATAACAGAAACGTAATGTGCTGATCCCATTGATAGGGGAAAGGTTTTGGTTTTACACGTTTGACCACTGGATCTCTCTTTTGGTGATGTCTGCTGGTGAGATTGACATCAGCTGAACCAGTCATAGAAAGAAAGTAGTAACAATTGATTACGTTTCAGCTCTGTGTTGTCTGGAGCCATTAGCAATGTAACCTTGGACCTGTTTTTGGCCCTCATCTATTTGTTGTCCCTCTGATATATCACGTATCTTTAGAGGTGCAAATCCATAGCACCCTGAATGTGGCAATGCAATTGGGTAAGTGATAATAAAGGTCTTCAGCATGTTTGCTCTAATCAGTGAGAGTATAAAAGCTGAGAGTTGTGTTACTGTCTATTTTAAGTCATTATTACCTTACAACAATCAAACTCATGAACCAGCGTGAATGACTTCAATCGCCACTACTCTGAACTGATTTTTCGACCTACAGCTCTACTTTCAAGGACTCTTTACAACTCATGTTCTCAGTATTTTTTTATTTGCAGTTTTTCTTCTTTGGCATGTTGGTCATTCTTTATTTATGTTTAATTTTTTTTTGTAAATTTCTATTGTATTTCTTTCCTGTAAATACCTGCAAGAAAATGAATCTCAAGGTAGTTTATGATAACATGCGTACTTTCAAATTTTGACTTTAAAACTTCAGTTGGGCCACACTTGGAGCATGATGTGCAGTTCTATTGCCACAGTACAGGAAGGAGTAGACACTTTGGAGAGAGTGTAGAAGAGATTCACCAGGATTGGAGAGGCTGAATACACTGAATTAATTTCTCTGCAGCCCTGCAGTCAATAGAAAATCATAAAATCATGAGAGGTGTAGAAAGTGTAGACTTCAGTTTTGAAATATAAAACACTGGAGGGCATAGATTTAATGTAAAGGGGAAATTTTTAAAAAATTGCAAAGCAAGTTTTTGAACAGAGGGTGCTAGATGTCTGGAACAAGCTGCCAGGGTCACTGTCGAAGCAGATACAATAGCAACATTTAAGAGCCACATGAACGGGCAGGAAATAGATACAGACCATGTTGCAAGCAGCTGGGATTAGTTAAACAAGCATCGGCATGTTGGGCCAAATGGCCTCTTTCTGTGCTGTACTTCTGTATGTTCCACAGGTTATCTACACTGAATCTTTTAGGAGTATGTTCAATGTCCTTCAGCAGTTGGGGTTGGGAATTAAAATCCAAGGATTGTGCAAAGGATACTGTAAGACACTGAGGCTAACCAGCTTCCTCTGTAGACTGGGAGAAGCAAGAATGCATCCTTTCACACACTATTCCCAACAAACCAGATCCTGGGATCTGAATATCAGGTTGCAATCAGAGTTCCTCAACCCTCTGATTAATTGAATCCCAGTGCAATCCCTCAAGATTTGTGGAACTAAGATCCCCAGAAATCTGGGTTTAATCTCCTGCCAGGAGTTGGGGAAGGAAGACCTTTTCTTGCATCAGATAAGCCCCTGCATCTAGATTCAGAGATGAAATTCAGAACCACTCCCCTCTCCCATTCCCAGGTCAGAACTTGAGTGTAGAGCATCCATTATGCTTCCCACTTGACTGGAAGCAAACTCTGACAATAAGTTAGCTTCTGGGCTGGTTCCCTCTCAAAGCAAATCAACATGTATATGCTTTTGAGTTAACACTCCACAGCGTGGAGATTTCTGCTTTTCACATCAAAAACTTTACCACAATCCCAAGAACCCAAATTTTATATAACTCCACCAAGTTAGGACTTTATTCCCTGGAGGGAGCATAGGAGAATGAGGGGAAATTTGATACAGGTGTACAAAATCTTGAGGGATGTAGGTGGGCTAAATACAAGTAGGCTTTTTCCACTGAGGGTGAAAGAGACTAAAAAGCCAGAGGCCTATGGGTCAAGGGTGAAAGGTGAAATGTTTGAGGGGGATCTTCTTCATTCAGGGGGTATTGAGTGTGTGGAGCAAGCAAGTCGATGTGGGTTGGATTCCAACATTTAAGAGCCGTTTGGATAAGCGTATGCATGGCAGGGGGGGTATGGAAGGCTCTGGTCCAGGTGCGGGTCAATGGGGCTAGGCAGAATAATAGTTCAGCATGGACTGGATGGACTGAAGGGCCTGTTTCTGTGTCGTGGTTTTCCATAACTAACCAGTGGTAAACCAACTCCCTGTTTAAAATCAAAGTTAAGTTTTTTTTGTCATAAACACAAGTACATGTGTGCACAGGTGCACTGAAATAACAGTTTAACAATCTGCAACATCACATGCACATAGCATCAGATACACAGCCCTCACGAGAAAATCGTAAATTACAAACATTAAATTAGACAAAATTATACAAGAAGGAACACAAATTGAACAAATTTTCCTGTGTGAAACCTCAGAGAACTTGCACGGTCCTGCAGTTTTATAAGAATTATAGCATCCTATGGTGGCTGCAGGTAAGAGCTGAATTTTTTTTATTGCTGTGTAAAGCCACTGTTAGGAATAAATTGTGATGGCTTTTACAACTGCCAATTAGCTCTGATTATGTTGACACTTGCCATCAGCATTGCTCATGTAATTCACCAGAATAATTACACCTATACAGATATATGAGTGAGAAATTGTTTCACTAATCACTCCTGCAGATAAGATCATGTAAATTGCAATGAAAAGGCGACTGTTAATCCATGCTACACTTTTCCAGTATTCAACTTAACCTCAATCGCTCCGAGCTTTACCTTCATACCGTTCTTTCAGGGCTTTAGTTAGATCCTTGCAGATCAACTTACTATCCCCAGAGTCACTTAACATAGATCGTAGAACAATACAGCATAGTACAGGCCCTTCGGCCCACAATGTTGTGCCGACCCTTAAACCCTGCCTCCCATATAACCCCCCCCCCCCCCACCTTAAATTCCTCCATATACCTGTCTATGGGATGAGATTGCTTTCTTAAAGTTCCTTGGAGTTTCTCCAGATGTCTATTAATTTCAGCAAGATACCGGTGATGATACCAGAGGAGCAGTATACAAAATATCAGTGTCTGGCCTCTTTGCCACTCCTGTGGATATCCTGCTACTGCTCTGGCAACCATCAGCAGGGAGAAGGAGGGAATGGTTGTAGCAATCTTCGGAACTGGAGATATTAACATGTAGCGTTGGTTTGTATATTCTATTTTGTTCAACTGGATAACTAGAAGATTATAAGGCTAGCAGAAAGGAGCATAAGAATGAAATTAGGAGAGCCAGGAGGGGCCATGAGAAGGCCTTGGCGGACAGGATTCAGGAAAACCCCAAAGCATTCTACAAGTATGTGAAGAGCAAGAGGATAAGACGTGAGAGAATAGGACCAATCAAGTGTGACAGTGGAAAAGTATGTATGGAACCAGCGCAAGTATAGTGGAAGTACTTAATGAATACTTTGCTTCGGTATTCACTACGGATAAGGATCTTGGTGATTGTAGGGATGACTTGCAGCAGACTGAAAAGTTTGAGCATGTAGATATTAAGGAAGTGGATGTGCTGGAGCTTTTGGAAAGCATCAAGTTGGATAAGTCACTGGGACCAGATGAGATGTACCCCAGGCTACTGTGGGAGGCAAGGGAGGAGATTGCTGAGCCTCTGGCAATGATCTTTGCATCATCAATGGGGACAGGAGAGGTTCCAGGGGATTGGGGGGTTGTGGATGTTGTTCCCTTATTCAAGAAAGGGAGTAGAGATAGCCCAGGAAATTATAGACCAGTGAGTCTTACTTCAGTGGTTGGTAAGCTGATGGAGAAGATCCTGAGAGACAGGATTTATGAACATTTGGAGAGGCATAATATGATTGGGAATAGTCAGCATGGCTTTGTCAAAGGCAGGTCGTGCCATACGAGCCTGATTGAATTTTCTGAGGATGTGACTAAGCACATTGATGAAGGTAGAGTAGTGTGTATGGATTTTTGCAAGGCATTTGATAAGGTACCCCATGCAAGGCTTATTGAGAAAGTAAGGAGGCATGGGATCCAAGGGGACATTGCTTTGTGGATCCAGAACTGGCTTGCCCACAGAAGGCAAAGAGTGGTTGTGGACGTGTCATATTCTGCATGGTTGTCGGTGACCAGTGGATTGCCACAGGGATCTGTTCTGGGACCTTTACTCTTCGTGATTATTATAAATGACCTGGATGAGGAAGTGGAGGGATGGGTTAGTAAGTTTGCTGATGACATAAAGGTTGGGGATGTTGTGGATAGTGTGGAGGCCTGTCAGAGCTTACAGTGGGACATTGATAGGATGCAAAACTGAGCTGAGAAGTGGCAGATGGAGTTCAACCCAGATGAGTGTGAGGTGGTTCATTTTGGTAGGTCAAACATGATGGCAGAATACAGCATTAATGTTAAGACTCTTGGTGATGTGGAGGATCAGACGGATCTTGGGGTCCATAGGACAGTCAAAGCTGATATGCAGGTTGACTCTGAGGTTAAGAAGGCATACAGTGTATTGGCCTTCATCAATCATGGGATTGAGTTTAAGAGCCAAGAGGTAATGTTGCAGCTATATCGGACTCTGGTCAGACCCCACTTGCAGTACTGTTCTCAATTCTGGTTGCCTCACTACAGGAAGACGTGGAAAACATGGAAAAGGTGCAGAGGAGATTTACAAGGATGTTGCCTTGATTGGGGAGCATGCCTTATGAGAATAGGTTGAGTGAATTCGGCCTTTGCTCCTTGGAGTGACGGAGGATGAGAGATGACCTGATAGAGGTACAAGATAATTAGAGGAATTGATCATGTGGATAGTCAGAGGCTTTTTCCCCAGGGCTGAAATGGCTAACACGAGAGGGCATAGTTTTAAAGTGCTTGGAAGTAGGTACAGAGGAGATGTCAGAGGTAAGTTTTTTATGCAGAGAGTGGTGAGTGCGTGGAATGGGCTGCCGGTGACAGTGGTGGAGGTAGATATGATAGGGTCATTTAAGAGACTCCTGGATAGGTACATGGAGCTTAGAAAAATAGAGGACCATGGGTAATTCTAGGTAATTTATAAGGTAAGGACATGTTCGGCACAGCTTTGTGGGCTGAAGGGCCTGTATTGTGCTGTAGATTTTCTGTGTTTCTATGTTTTCTAACTACTTAAATAAGACAACAGGCAAGGCAAGCTTTGTCATTTTATTTCTTCCCTAACAGAGTCACACAGCACAACCCACAAAGACACCATCAAACAAGCACCGACTTGCACTAATCCTATACTACTTCCAATTTATCTTCCTCACAATCTCATTAACTCCCCTCGGATGCTATGATCTGTATACACAGGAGCCAATCAATCCACCAATCAGAACGTGATTGGGAGGTGGGCAGAAACTGCAGCAGCTGGGGGCAAGCCCATGTAGTCATGTGAAATCCACTAGAGGTCAGAATGAGCCCAGCATGCTGGAGCTGCTAGATGTGCAACTTTCCTTTGGAAAATATTACAGATTATGTCCCTGATTGTGAGGAAAGCCAGGGAGAAGTGATGACGCCACCCCCCCACTTTTGCAGGTTTGAGGACAGCACTCCCCACCCCTCCATTTCAGTGAGAGGCAGGGACTTCTGGTTCTCGTTCACATGTAGTGTTCGTTTATGCATTCCTAGTCTATACTTACCATATTCGCTGAACTCCTGGTGTACAGTCAGCTCAGAACTTCGCTGCGGAGAACCCCGTTCTGAACTTCCATTCACACTGACTGAACAATTAAAAACAACAGCAAGAGGAATGAGTCATCACCTGGCAAACTCTCCCACCTCATTCTTCCGAAACAAGAGCATAAATGTACATAACTGTCAAGAATGTAAGGGCAAGGATGACAGTAAAGTAGAATTGTTATCCATACAATTTGCGTAGTGCAATAAAATGTAGGCTCTAGCAAAATTTTATTCTTTCATTCCATCAGAGAGAACTTGGAATACTTTTACTGTCAGAGAAAACCAGGCTCAGACATATTCTGGCACGCAACCAGTCACTTGCATATTCCCAAGTGTACACGTTAAATAGGAGAGATCGTGGTATTGTTCTCAAGGAGTTTCAGCACAGGCATCGTTTCATTGATGTGTATCTGTTTTTGTGACTTCTGCCTGATGGCAGAGTAGGTGGGATGTCTTACTGAGGCAGTGAGAAGTGTAGACAGAGTCCAAGGAGGAGAGGCTGGCTTCTGTAATGTGCTGAGCCGTGTCCGCAACCCTCTGTGCTTTCTTGCGGTCATGGGCGAAGCAGTTGCCGTACCAAATCAGGATACATCTGGATATGATGCTTTCCTCGGTGAATTGATAAAAACTGTTATGGGTCAAAGGGGACGTGCAAAATTCCTTTCGCTTCCTAAGAACATTGAGGTCCTGGTGAGTTTTCTTAGCAAAGGCTTCAAAATGGTTAGATCAGGACAGGCTATTGGTGATGCTTTCTCCTAGGAACGTGAAACACTCAACCCTCTTGACCTCATCACTGTTAATGTCAACAGAAGCAGTTGCACTACCCCCTTCCCAAAGTCAATAATCAGCTTTTTGTTTTACTGGCTTTGAGTATATGTTAAAATATTAATTTAAAACACACTTAACTGAAATAAATTGATTAAAATCACTGAGATTAAGTAATATAAAGGTTGAAATAAAAACTACTTGCAATTAACTTCTCCATCAAGATTGGGATCCACACTCAACTAAATGGAGCTGACCCACATAAGGGGTCACTTCAATAAGGCCTTTGACAAGGTCCCGCATGGGAGGTTAGTTAGGAAGATTCAGTCGCTAGGTATACATGGTGAGGTAGTAAATTGGATTAGACATTGGCTCAATGGGAGAAGTCAGAGAGTGGTAGTGTAGGATTGCTTCTCTGAGTGGAGGTCTGTGACTAGTGGTGTGCCACAGGGATCAGTGCTGGGTCCATAGTTATTTGACATCTATATCTGGATGATAATGTGGTAAATTAGATCAGCAAATTTGCTATGATACAGAGAGGTGGAGTGGACAGTGAGGAAGGTTTTCAAAGCTTGCAGAGGGATTTGGACCAGCTTGAAAAATGGGCTGAAAAATGGCAGATGGAGTTTAATACAGACAAATGTGAGGTGTTGCACTTTGGAAGGAAAAACCAAGGTAGAACATACAAGGTAAATGGTGGGGCACTGAGGAGTGCAATAGAACAGAGGGATCTAGAAATACAGATACAAAATTCCCTAAAAGTGTCATCACAAATAGATAGGGTAGTATAGAGAGCTTTGGGTACATTGGCCTTTATAAATCAAAGTATTGAGTATAAGAGTAGGAATGTTACAGTGAGGTTGTATAAGGCATTGGTGAGACCAAATTTGGAGTATTTTGTGCAGTTTTGGTCACCGAATTACAGGAAGGATATTAATAAGGTTGAAAGAGTGCAGAGAAGGTTTACAAGGATGTTGCCGGGACTTGAGAAACTGAGTTACAGAGAGAGGTTGAATAGGTTAGGACTTTACTCCCTGAAGCGTAGAAGAATGAGGGTAGATTTTATAGAGGTATATAAAATTATGATGGGTATAGATAGAGAGAATGCAAGCAGGTTTTTTCCACTGAGGCTAGGGGGGAAAAAAAACAGAGGACACGGGTTAAGGGTGAAGGGGGAAAAGTTTAAAGGGAACATTGGGGGGGGCGGCTTCTTCATATAGAGAGTGGTGGGAGTGTGAAATGAGCCACCAGATGAAGTGGTAAATGCAGGCTCACTTTTAACATTTAAGAAAAACTTGGACAGGTATATATGGATGAGAGTGTATGGAGGGATATGGTCCAGGTGCAGGTCAGTGGGATTAGGCAGAAAAATGGTTTGGCACAGCCAAGAAGGGCCAAAGGGCCTGTTTCTGTGCTGTAATGTTCTATGGTTCTATATGCATCCAGTCTCTACACTGAGGACATCTGAGCTCCATTCTTGGACTCTGTGATAAATCCATTTGTGAAGCATGGTCAAATGTGCTGACAGTTCTCTAAGTAATGATCTACAATAGGTAAATATAGTTCAGGCCAATGTGAAACATTTTACAGAGAAACTAGAAATCACATTTTGAAGATAAAAATTCAAAGATCATCATTAGTTCAAGCACTAGTTATCATCCTGCCTTTTATTACAAGAACAAATCTCATGTCAAAAGATGATTGTGACATTTGCAGAATGGCAGGAGACATGATCAATGGATTAATTTTGCAGGGATAGTTACTGAACTGTTGCAAAATAAAGCTTCATTGCAGAGTGTGGAATTAGTGAGCATAAAGGATTAAATAGGATTATTTTGCGTGGAGACTATTAGAACATATTTAATACTGAAACATATTAAAGACCCCATCTTTAAACCTGGGATAGTTTTTGAAAGAAGTAGATCAGGGTGAGTTACAGGTTCATTCACTGCTTCAGAAATTCCACCGACCAGTCAGCAGCTTCCATATTCCAGCACCATTAAGTCGATGGGTAAACAGGGGAATTTTATTGCTTGTTCATTGATAGCCTCACTTAAAAGCGCCATAACCATGCTGAACTCCCTCTCTCGAATGATCCTTTTAATACAGTAAATGTAGTAAATATAAGACTCTGATATACCAGAAACACCTGTGGCCAAATTGCAACTGTTCTGAAGAACACTAAAGGCCCTACTCTATAGAAATCATATGCATTCTATTACAATATGTCATCTTGCTTATGAGGAATGTACTCGGTCAGATGTGTTAGAGGAGCATGGAGCGTCAGCAACATTTCCATGTTGTCTTGAATGGATGATGGTGGTTACCATGTCTGAAAGAAATTAACCAAGTGATTAGAGCAAAAGATTACCCTCTTAATAATATGGTCTCTGCATCATGCACATCATCCACCTACACTGCTTTCTCATTCCGTAAGGATCTTAGCAGAAGCACCTTTTTAAAGGAACAGTTGATGGGGCTGATAGTGCATTATAGTTTTGGTGTTTCAGTTCACAAGCTATTCTCATAAGTGTACCTGAGCTTACTATATCATCGAGTGCTCAATGAAGGCTCCTTGGTAATTCTATAGCTGCTGTGGAGAATGGGTTATGAATCTTGCTTATTTAATTTCAGTGATTGGTTTACACATGCTAGTGTAGACCATGAAGAATAAGAACTGTTGAACAAAATGTTGGAAAGCCAGATGGGGACTTTTCTAAGCAGAAACCCTTTCCTGACCTGTAACTTATCATCTAGAAGATTCTTATTTAAATAGAAGGGTTGTGGTTTTAATCAGAACTTGTTCTTTAACTGGCACACACGGGTTAACTTCTTACCGAGCATAACCTCTTATCATTAGAGTTTATGAACAGCTTAAGGTGTACAGTACAAGAATAAAAGTAGCCATTGCTATATTATTATAATGAAATGTATTGCTTTTCTGCTATCCATATATCCATTTTTATATAAATTAAATTTATACAGTATTTCTCTTCGGTTCAACATACACTGATTATCTTTTGAATAATTAAACAAGATTGCATAATTTCTTTTCACTATTTCATGTAGTATTTAAGGGATTTGACTTACCACTTCAATTGCTCTGAATAAGTTAAGCATATGAAGTTATACTACTTTAGCCAGAGGTTGGTGAATCTGTGGAACTCATTGCAACAGATGGCTGTACAGGCCAAGTCACTGGATATATTTAAGGCAGAAGCGAATAGGTTCTTGATTAATCAGGGCATCAAAAGTTACAGGGAGAATGGGGTTGAGATAATAAGTAAGCCATGATGGAATGGTGGAATAGACCCAAAGGGCCAAATGGCCCAATTCTGCCCCAATGTCTTATGGTCTTATTACTTAAAGTTTTAAAAATGGTTTCTATTTCCTTATTTCTAGATTCTTGTTAACCCGGAGCACAAGTTTAATAATAGCACTCTATTCAAGAATGTGGTTCTAGTGGCCTGGGATCCTGCACCTTACTCAATAAACTTGCTGAAGGTAAGAGGGACAAATGGAATTTTTGTGCTGGATATTTAATCAGTGGAATAGTTTACATTAGTGGAGATTTTGGGAGTGAAGTTAAAACACATGTGTGTTAATATATAATGTGGCCAGCACGACTGATCAAGGGTGATCATTGTTTCACCTTAGTTCAGTTCTGATACATCTATCTCTGTGCTGGACAGGTTTAGATTTGAGACCCAGTTCTGAAACTATAATAATTTGGTAATGCTGTATTTATGAAGCTGTTTCAGTTAAGCTGTTAAACCAGCCCTCTTATTGTTTTCCCCATTTTATGTTTCAAAAAACCTGACCAAGCAACTTGAAGAGAAGCAGGGTCTTGGCTTTCCATCTGGACTATATCTATCCTCGATTTACTTCATTACTATTCAAGAAGATTAGAAATGTACAAATGGTTTCCCTTAGTATATTTGCCAACATTTAAAGATGATTTGTCAACTTAATGAGCTTTGGGACACATTGAGAATATATAAATACGAGGCCATTAATTCACAGAGCAGGGCTAAGTTGTCTTAAGAAATCAAATGATCAATGTAATCATTTTGAGCTGCAGACTCGCCATTAGCGGATTTGCCGTTTGTTATTAATTCTCCTCAGCATTCTCTATAATATTGGAAAACAACATTGCAACAATGGAATGCTGCACAAATTAGCATCAGCCTACACATCTGACAAGTCATCATCCCACACAAATTACACCCAGCAACAGCGTTAAAAAAGGCAAACTCTTGTTGGTGAATATAGATAACGCATGTTTTTATTAAAGGAGTTTATGATGAAGTACCCGAGGAATTATTTTCCAAGACTAGGTTAAGAGATATTGTAAACAAGGAATTATGCAATGAGAGATTAGGGTTTGATAATTAAAGTAGTTCAAGAAGGAAAATGATGATTATATAGAACACAGGTGAAGATAAACATTGTAATGAATAAAATAAGATGTATGCATAAAACAGTTATCTGTAATTATTTTAAGTTGGGTCCCCTTCAAATTAACCCCGCATCTCCATTCCGGAAAGTCTAATTCCTCAGTTACTATATTTATTTTTCATTTCATCTACCACACAGAATTGCCTGTAGCTACATTAGCCATAGCAACACTTCCCTTTAAGAATTTGTATACATGTGCATTTTGTGCATTTTTTAATACTTTATGTGTTGGGGTCCTCTCCCCTTCACTTCATTCTTTAACCTCCTGATTTCAGTAGAGGTTGCTGTGAAGCCATCATTTTTACCACCACTATTCTTAGATTTTTTTTTACTCAGTCAACGTATGTTTTCCAGTTTCAATAGTTTCTATATTTTTAATATAATTTCCTGCATTTTTTTTACTCTGTTTTCTGGATTATTTTAGAGACTGTCCAATTCTTGCTGCTCGCAGTATTCTTCCTTTTCCCCTGCTTTATCCTATTATCTGCTGAAAACATGGTAATTGAGTTTATATCCATTAGGCCCAACAAACTGAAGCTCTGCCTCATGGTTGGTGAGGATAGAATTCCTGAATTCCATCTGTTTGGCAGATTTTATCTGTTCATTTTTTTCATCATCTGCTGCAACGAGTTGCATTTTGAATTAAACATGCCCCTGGTGCATTTCACTTGAGTACTGTATTTACATGGCCGTAATGAAAAGTAATCTCACCAGAAATCCTGTTTCAGGCTGAAATTGAATCAGACTTAAAACTTTCTTCCCCTTAAATAAGGATGTGCCCAAAATGCAAAGGTAACTAAAAATGTGTCATTTGCACATCATCAGGTGGTGGTGGTTGTTAATACAAATGATTCATTTCACTGTATGTTTCAATGTACATGTCATAAATAAAAGAATCTGAACCTGACTCTTAAGCTGCTGCTTAAAATCATGCTACCCTGATGGTGAACAATAAATTTGGATAAATAGACAAAATGTCAGCCAGGCTCTATCAACAGAATCTTTAACATTAGCATAATCTTTTCCTGAACATTACAAGTCAATGTCTCTTAAAAATTCACCTTGTGCCCATTTTCCCGTTTATTCAAAACTGAAACAGTTGTTAGGTAACTCCTTGGCCTCAAAAAGAAATCTGCTGAATCTTTTCTGCTTATTGAACCTACACTGGTTAAACTATGTGTATACCTGTCTGGACACGCCCCTCTGCTGACTGCTTCTGTGGCTCCTCCCACAGACCCCTGTATAAAGGTGATTGCGGCACTGCTCCCCCCTCAGTCTCCGAGATGTCGTGCTCCCTTTTTGCTGCTAATAAAAGCCTATCGTTCACTTCCAGTCTCCGAGAGTTATTGATGGTGTATCAGATGGTACTACCGATCTCAGTGACTTCTGATGGCTAATGAAACAAGGATAACAACGAGATACTTATTTAGTCACTCTTTTTCTGGCAAATGATGATCACAAGCAATAGTCAATAACTTCCTTTTGGACTTTGGACTGTGGCAGGGCCCGGGTGATGTGAGGCAGCTGAGAGTGAGGAAGGCCCGAGTTTCGATCGATTTAAGCGCCAGGCCAAATTGGAAAGGTTGGGAACAGGCTGAATTGAGACAGCAGGGTCTATGCCCCAGAGTGTCTCGAAGCGACTGAACCCAGTGTTTGGTGATGATTTAGGCGCTGGTCCAGACTGAAAAGGTCAGGGTATCAGGACCATAGGCAAGGGTTGGGTGGGTTCAACTCGCTGCTCCATTCTGTGCTGAACTAAGGGTCTGCGGACAGAATAGTTTTTGTGGACTTCCGTTCAGAAAGCTATTTGCTTCTATTCTTTATTTGCATGATTTTTTTTCTCCCTTTGCATATTCACCATTTAGCAGTCTTTTTTTAAATGGGCTCTTTTCGGTTTCTTCGTTTCAGGCTGCCTATTAGGAGACAAATCTCAGGGTTGTATAATATATACTCTGATTGTAAATGTATTGTGAACTTTGAACTCGTTTACAGCAAGGCCATTATTTACTACCTGGGCCTTTAGATGTTAGCTATTCATCCATGCTGCACAATGTGGAAAACTGTTGTGAAGCCACTGTGCCCTCATCAAACATTAGTATCCATCAACACTGAATTGTCTTACCAGCACTTGGACTGTACTCTTGATAGTTCACGTTGGGGCACTACGATGGTTTTGTGGTTAGTGCATTGCTCTTACCGCTTGGAGTGTTCTGGAGTTTGGAGTTCAATTCCTGCGCTGTCTGTAAGAGTTTGTATGTTCTCCCAGTGACCACATGGGTTTCCTCCAGGTGCTCTGGTTTCCTCCCAAAGCAGATAAATTGGTCTTTGTAAATTGTCCTGTGATTAGGCTGCATTAAATAGGTGGGTTGCTGGCCAGTGTGGTTTGTTGGGTAGGAAGGGCCTGTTCTCTATTCTATCTCTAAATAACTAAAGAAGTGCTCATCTAGATATTTATGAAATATTGTCCTCTGTAATCCCTTGTGGATGGAAACTAATAAGTCTACTAGTAATGCCATTTTGGGGGTAGATGTGTTTATATAATTGGTTACTACATACCCCCAGTAGGTAACAGGAAGTTGTGGTCCCAGTGGTGGGATCCTAGAACAAGGATTTTGCTCCTCCTCACCCACACCTTGCATTTCCAGCTCATTAGTTCACTTTAGATGGTCGAAGACAGGAACATGAAGGTTGACTGATGGTGCCATGTCCCAGACAATTCACCACAGACAAAGGCTTGCAATTGAAATAATGGTAGTGAGGCCTTCACCCAGTGTTCAAGGTTTGCATTATGAACCATGAGTGCATAGTAAACAATTGTAAAAGTTGTATTGATTATGCACAGTGTATCCAAAGCTCACAAAACATTTCCAATCAATTATTGATCAATTATTCAATAACATGTGCACCACACAAATAGAGTATGTCTCATGATAGAACTGCTGGAACATTCACCTTGCCTCTGGTTCTACATTAGAGGATAATTTTTGCAAACTGCCATAGGAGCAGCACAGATGCCTGGTTATTTACAAAGCTCACTGAAATTTATTTCTTTACAATTCATGATAAATTTATAGAAAGAATGACTTTTCTTCCTGTTTTGAACTGCAGCTTTGAAAATGAGCATTTTGGTCCCCGTTTAATGCACACTCTATGTTCCACAGTGGTACAGGAAGCCGGACTACAACCTGTTCACACCCTATTTGCGATATCGAAGGAAGAACCCTGACCAGCCCTTCTACATTCTCCATCCAAAATTTGTCTGGCAGCTTTGGGATATAATCCAGGAAAACACTCAGGAAAAGATACAGCCAAACCCCCCCTCGTCTGGTTTCATTGGTAAGTCCACTTTTTCTCCTTTCCCAAAGCCAAGTACTGCAAATCTGAAATAAAACATGGGATGCTAGAAATAATTGACTGGTCTTTGTTGATAATCTTGTATTAGAAGTGAGTTCTACTGAGAGATAATCAACCCAACAAATAATCGTACTTGCTGCCTGCCCTGCTGAGAATCTCCAGCATTTCCGTCTTATTAATTCTCTCCCTTCTGGTTTTTCACACTATTGATGCTAAGTATAAAATTTTTGTGCCACTGGAAAATTTGGTTTTTACAAATGATATTGCTAGTAAAATTTGATGAGGATTTTTTTCTGTAAACTGAAAGAAACCTAAAATCGGCAGGCCATGATGACTCATATCCTACAATTTTGAAAGAAGGATAATATCAAAACCTCCAACCATGATTTATCAATATTGCTTCATTCAATATACAAGTCAATCGAAGAGATTGGACAGAATGGTATGATACATTAATTAGCAATGGACCTGATAGCCTAGTTGTGGCCAAACATTTATAATAATTAATTCAAGATAACAGAATGAATAAATGTAAGGAGTGAGTCAGCAGGAATACGTGGTATTGTGTTTGAAGGTACCAAAGTTAATATTGAGTAATTAACATTTAAAGACATTTTAAAGATGTTTTTCAATAACATTCATAAAAAGCAAATCCCTTTCCTAAAATCATATTTTTGAAGTATAATCACTTCTGGGAAGCATGTTCTCTGGCTCCCACAAACAGCAACAATAGTGATCTAATGACCAGCTTAGCTTTTATTGATGCTAAAATATTAGGCCTTGCAAGGGGGAAAGCTCCTGCTTTCATTTCAAATATTACTATGGTAGAATTTTAAGTTTGAAAAGCAATTAAAAGAAATTACAATTGATCATGTGATTAAAAATAATTCAAAGTTAATCATGATTTTAATCATATTTTGAAACAACTGGAGTCCACTTTGTGCCAAACCTGCACTGTTTATTATATTCAGAGCTTGCCCCTATCTGTATATTTCTAGTTTTGTAACCCAGTATGGGAGAGGGTGGAGGTCTGATGGGCATAGAGATTGTTCAACGTCTGAGAGGACGAGGCTGAGATGCTGCAGTCCAAAACAGGCATTCCAGAATTGCTTGATGGTTCATTGTCACCTAGAAACAACTGGAAACATATCTTTTTTTTTACTGTTTACTGAACCAAAGTTATCCATTTTGGCCGGGAGGAGTAAAAGAAGCATTTGTCTAGAAGTTGCAGATCTTTGAGTCTCAGTGGGATCTAGATGTCCTAATGGCTGATTCATTGAATGTTGGTATGCAGCTGCAGCAAGCAGTTAAGGAAGCTAGTAGAATGCTATTTCTTGATATGCAAATTGAACACAGAAGGAAGGTTATGCTTCAGTAAATCAGGAGCACTTCTAAATTCCATTCTGTCCAACCTTGTTAGATAACCTGTTTATTCCAGGTATTGGTCTAATAAACTTGCAAATTGCCTTCAGCATAATGTTAACAATTAAAAGGTTTTTTCCCCCTTCTAAATTATATGAAACTGGCCACATTTGCTTAATATTGAAACATGTAACAATAATTAAAATAAATAATTTACCTTTTTAATATGCAATGCCTAGGAAAAGTACGGGCATTTTGCAGACAAATTTGAAGTAACCCAATGATTGTAAATAAAATTGCAGCATTGTAGGTCATCATCCAACTGAATTTTTAGAAAGAACAGCATTTTCTCCCAAGTATTTTTCTGAATATCCAGTAAATTTAATTATAAGTGGAGCTAACACAGAATCAACTGACAACAGTTCATACAGAATTTCCCACAGACTGCAAGCTATACATCGCATAGAACTGTGGTCCCAACCAAACTTTTAATTTTAAGAAGAGTTTAAAATGTCACCAAGTGAATACTATTTAAGATCACAAGACATATGAGTACAATTGGGCCATTTGGCCCATCAAGTCTGTTCCACCATTCAATCATGTCTGATTTATAATCACTCTCAACCCCATTCTAGTGCTTTCTCCCCTTAACATTTGACACTCTTACTAACCAAGAGCCTATCAACCTCCATTTAAATACACCCAATGACCAAGCCTCCAAAGCCACCTGTGGCAACAAATTCCACAGATTCACCTTCCTCTGGCTAAAGAAATTCCTCCTTATCTGTGTTCTGAATGGATGTCTTTCTATTCTGAGGCTGTGCCCTCTGGTCCTAGATTCCCCCACTATAGGAAACAATCCCTCCACGTCCACTCTATCGAGGCCTTTCAATATTCAATAGGTTTCAATGAGATCCTCATTCTTCTAAACTCCAGTGAGTACAGGTCCAGAGCCACACACTCTGCTCGTATATTAACCCTTTCATTACCGGGATCGATCTTGTGAACCTCCCCGGAACCTTGCTAAAGTACAGCACACCCTTTCTTAGATCAGAGGCCCAAAAGGCTCTCAGTACTCCCAGTGTAATCCGACCAATGCCTCATGAAGCCTCAGTATTACATCCTTGCATTAGTATTGATGCACCATCAATAACTCTCTCTGAGATGTGAGGCGAGATATCGGCTTTTTTTGACTGGAAGAAAGAACAAGCAGTAGTTGACCACCATACTACATCCTGGAGAATGAGGGCCGGGCTCAGGCCTCAATCGCCTTTATACCGGGGTCTGTGGGAGGAGCCACAGGAGCAGTCAGCAGGGGGCGTGTCCAGACAGGTATATGTAGTTCTCCACAAGTATTCTACTCCACTTGAAATAAATGCTAGCTTTGCATTTGTCTTCCTTGCCACCTTCAAATGGAACACAGAACTCAGTTGAAAACATTTCACTAAGTATGCTAGCTTTTGGACAAGAGACATTATTTCCTGAAGGTTCTAGCAGAAAAAAACAAAATAACCAAAATAAAATACATTTATGCATCAGCTGTTATATCTTGTTCCTGAAGATTCTCAAGAGATAAATTATTTGAAAAGCTACCCAAACGATAAAAGCATTCAATGATTTAAACTGTTCCAACAGAATTGCACTACAATTAACTTTTGAAAGAACCTTTAAATACGATGTGCATGAAGCATTGTGATAGAACTCCTACTAAGAACATGTTCAGGTAGAATTGCAGTAATTTGCCTTGCTTATATTTAAACGCCAACAATTAGTAGTGTCCTTTGTGTAATGCAGAGAAATGCTGTCACTTTTGAGCTTCATTTTATCAATAGCCATTTCTTACCTATTTCATTTGTGACGTTACTCATTGAACATCTTACACATTTTCGGAATGCTGTAATGTGACTGAAGAAATGATATATAATTCCCTCATTATATGTGATTTACATTTAAACCAGTTGGGAACAGAACAGGCCCTTTATTCTTCTTACAACACACACAAAATGCTGGTGGAACACAGCAGGCCAGGCAGCATCTATTAGGTTTTTCTTCTTGCTCTTCAGATTGAGTCCCTTACACTCTAACCTCAGAAAATAATCACGATTAGACCATAAGACATAGGAGCAGAATTAGGCCATTCAGCCCATCAAGTCTGCTCCGTCATTCTATCATGGCAGATCCCTGATCCCACTCAACCCCATACACCTGCCTTCCCGTTATATCTTTTGATGCCCTGACCGATCAGGAAATGATCAACTTCCGCCTTAAGTACATATAACACTTACCTAACAGGCTGGTATATGTCTAGGGGAAAAGGAGATCCAGCCACTCACCAACCCCACCTCCCATACACGCAGGTGCTGTGAGAATCAAGTTTATGCCACGCGCACACACACCATATCAAATTCACACCAGATACCGCTATCAAATACACTTTAAAGATTTTACTAAAACTAAAAGAGTACTATGCAATACAATATATATATGAAGGAAAAGAAAATAAAGTAAAAGGCGCCAACTTATCAAAGTTCAGTCAGTTTAGTGCACATCGTTGGAGCTCAACCATCGAACCATTCGACCCCTCGTCACTTTCCTCTGACCTCCACGTCCTCGCACCTGGGACCACCCCCGGTGGTCAATCAAGCAGGACAGCACACGTCCACCTTCCTCGGCATCTCCTTCCCGCTTCCCCTGAAAAGACCACGAAACCCCCAAACTCCCAGCCTCACAAGACAAAATAACATTCCCCATTGGTTAACAAATGAATACAATCCCCATATCAGCAAGTCCAAAGCTAAACAACTGCGAGAGAAAACACTTATCAAACATAAAAGCAATCCTACTCTAGCAAACCAAAGAAGCCATTTTGATTAACATACACAGTACATTGTACAATATACACAGACTTGGTCTCCACCGCAGTCTGTGGCAGACCGTTCTGCAGATTTACTACTCTCTGGCTAAACAAATTCCTCCTTATCTCTGTTCTAAAGTGTCGCCCTTCAATTTTGAGGCTGTGCCCTCTACCTCTGGATACTCCCACCCATAGAAAACGTCCTCTCCTCATCTACCCTATCTAGTCCTTCAACCTTCGGTAGGTTTCAATGAGATCCCCCTGCATTCTTCTAAATTAATTAGAGTATCAAATCACTTATATATTTCTTCTTTGCTCCAGCAAAAACAATTACAGAATTGTATTAGCTCCATTCCCTGTCGTGATTCTTCTGAACATAAAACTCTAGTTAGGCCGCACTTGGAGTACTGTGTCCAGTTCTGGTCGCCTCAGTCTAGGAAGGATGTGGAAGCATTGGAAAGGGTACAGAGGAGATTTACCAGGATGCTGCCTGGTTTAGAGTGTATGGATTATGATCAGAGATGAAGGGAGCTAGGGCTTTACTCTTTGGAGAGAAGGAGGATGAGAGGAGACATGAAAGAGGTGTACAAGATATTAAGAGGAATAGACAGAGTGGACAACCAGCGCCTCTTCCCCAGGGCACCACTGCTCAGTACAAGAGGACATGGCTTTAAGGTAAGGGGAAGAAAGTTCAAGGGGGATATTAGAAGAAGGTTTTTTACTCAGAGAGTGGTTGGTGTGTGGAATGCACTGCCTGAATCAGTGGTGGAGGCAGATACACTAGTGAAGTTTAAGAGACTACTAGACAGGTATTTTGAGGAATTTAAGGTGGGGGGTTATATGGGAGGCAGGGTTTGAGGGTCAGCACAACATTGTGGGCCGAAGGGCCTGTAATGTGCTGTACTATTCTATGTTCTATGTGCTTTACCTTTCTTCAAAAGTAATATGCTCCCAAGCTGTTTTCAGTGTTAAGTATAACATAATGTCAGGATAGATTGAGACATCCCCACGACTTAGGAACAACTCCAGTGCTCTCTAATATCTCCGTACTTCTATGATACGCTATTTTATTGCAAGCACTCTATGAAGTGCGTAATTCTTGCCCAACAATATTTAACAGCATGGAAATTACAGGACGTTGTTATTCTTTCTTTTGAAGAATTCCATCAAATTTCTCTCTCCATCTCTCTTTGGCATGTTACACATGTCCACCACATAAAGACTGACACAAAATAGTCATTCAAGGCCTTTGCGGTTCCCACATTACCAAATATTAATTCCACCTTCTCATCTTCCAAGGGACCTATGTTAACTTGAGCCACCTTTTCTGATTTGTATGATTATAAAAACTTTTCGGATCTGATTTTTAATCCAATTATCACATGCAGTGTACTGCATGTATTCAGTGTGTTTGTTCCTCTTTGTCAGTGCTTTTATTTATGCTAGAATAAATTTAAAAATACTTCTTCTGACAGTGGTGGATTATCTGATTTGTATATATTAAGCCTACCATGCAATCACTGCTGCAGTAGTCACTCAAGTTGACAGCTTCCACAATTCCTTCATTACACAGTCAGCATGTTGCACCCATCAACCACAATTCACATCCCCAAACCGACTTTTTTATTGGTCTTGTTTGTGATTCTGTGCAGCAAACTGCGTCTTAAAAGTTTCTCAATATGGCATTTATGGTTGTTTGGAATCTGCCTGGCTATATAAAACCATTTGGATTACCGTCTCTGGTGCAGTTTTTCTCCATTTAATGACTCTGTACAATTGATACATTCCAAGCGAGCATTGAATTCAGACAGCTGACATATTTTAAAATGGCTGGATTCCCTTATTATTTTCTCCTACCCTCAGAAAAACGTTTTGTGGCAAGATAGACAGTAGAACAATGGCACAGAAGTCAGGAAATTCTTGTTCGGTTCACCCTGAGTGTTCCTGAACTTTGCAGCATCAGTATCACTCAGAGAGGCTCACCAAACAAAAAGACAGCATGGAAGTTCATCACTTTTCCGCTAGACACCACAGAAATGTTTGATTTAGTAATTATTGCCAAGCCATCTCTGGCACTGAGTATTTGTTTTCACAATAGGCTGTGTGTTAATTGCTCTTAGTGTGCAGCGATAAATAAATGCATTTTTAAAAAAAACATAAATATCACTCCTTTTGCTGGTCAGTGGCAAGTTGTCAGAGTTCCCTACTAGCACATGCTATCCACATTTGTCTTAATGTGGATCTCCTTGTAAAAAATTTCCTTTCCAAACCTGTTTCAAAGCTTAATGAGGTGATGGTAGGGAGATGGTGGTAAATGCCATCCACAGAGCCACTAAAATAGATGTTTCCTTGACCGTTCTGGTAAACACTAGTAGTTGAAGAGTCTCCTGCTTAAATGACGACAGTGCTATGAGATACATACATGCATTAGAGAAGCTTAATCCCCGAACCTGCTCACCAGTTGTGGCCTGCAGCAACACACACGAAATGCAGGAGGAACTCAGCCGGCCGGACAGCATCTATGGAAAAGAGTAAACAGTCGACGTCTTGGGCTGGGAAGTAGATTGGTGAAAGAAATAAAGGGCTAGAGAAAGAGGATTCTGATGGCAGAGGACAGAAGGCCATGGAAGGGGAGGAGCACCAGAGGGAGGTGATGGGCAGGAAAGGAGATGAGGTGAGAGAGGGGAATGGTGAAATGGGGGGTGGCATTACCAGAAGTTCAAGAAATCTATATTCATGCCATCAGGTGGGAAGCTACCCTGACTCAGAACATCATATGAAAATCCATGTTGATGCATTTAATTGGAATGCTTTTACTTTAGTATTTGATGTAAAAGATCAGTGATCACATATTCATCATCAGAAAGCAGACAATAGAATGGTTAAGAGGAGCAAATAACCTAATGGAAGCATAAAACTCCCTTCTTTATAAACACTATTCCAAATATTATTCAAACTTTTCATCGCAAAATAAACGCAGAGCTCACTGTTTGTAGAATTATTAACAAGTGAGTAATTAAGTGATATAGGTTTACAGAAATAAATAATGCACCACATACAAATCACATATTTTAGCAAAAAACATGTAAAACTTAGCACATGGACCACTGTTACTGAACATTTTATGAAAAGCCTTTCTGGCATTTACAGCAACGAGCCTTACAGGAAGATTCTTAGTAACAGAAGAACAAAAATAGATTGCTAATGGATTGGTAATGACACCACATTGAAGCTGTCTCAGATCAACGATGAAGATTAGCGAGCATTATAATAGATTAACAATCACTTGTACAGTTAGAGCCAGGTTTGTAATGTGATTCATTGGTACTGTTATTTGCAGAGCCATAATAACAAATACTAAAGAGCTTTTTAAATCTATAATCAATTTCCTTCATCTCAGAGGACTGAGAGTCATGAATTTAAATGACTAATTGAAATCCCAATTCAAAATTTTCTTTAAAACCATTGAAATGAACTAAAACATACAGCCAAAGGATGGGAATAAAACAAAATACACCATGGAATATTTTAAACCCTTGTAATAAATACCTTGCAATTATTTAAAATTACTATTTTTAAATATTGTGGCAGTCCATTGCTGATGTTTATATTTCCAGTGATTGGAATAGTTTTTCTTTGAATCATTTGATCATATTTCTTCCCCATTCTGATGTTTGGTCTGAGCAACAACTGAGCCGCTTGACTGTGTCTGCATGCTTTAATGCATTCAGTTGCTGCCACATGATTGTCTAATTAGTTTTTATATTAATAAGCAAATGTACAGGTGTACCTAATAAAGTGGCCACTGAATGTATTTCAGATAGTTACTTTGGAACTAAAGATTTGAAATATAATCAAAACTAATTAAGGAGGCATGAGGGATGGGTAGGCTGGAGATTGAGTACTAACTTTAGTCATAGATGAGCAAGAAACATTGCCATTCCTACCTAATTTATATTTTCTTGAACATTAAATAGTTCAATGACATGATGGTACAATTGTGGCCAACTGGAGAGATTTAGGACAGTGCCTTGGACCATTGAGTGTAAGACACGAGAGAATGGGACCAATCAAGTGTGACAGTGAAAAAGTGTGTATGAAACCAGAGGAAATAGCAGAGGTACTTAATGAATACTTTACTGCAGTATTCACTATGGACAAGGATCTTGGCAATTGTAGACAACACACACAATGCTCAGGGATCTGTTCTGGGATTATTATAAATGACCTGGATTATTATAAATGACCTGGATGAGGAAGTGGAGGGATGGGTTAGTAAGTTTTCTGATGACATAAAGGTTGGGGGTGTTGTGGATAGTGTGGAGGCCTGTCAGAGCTTACAGTGGGACATTGATAGGATGCAAAACTGAGCTGAGAAGTGGCAGATGGAGTTCAACCCAGATGAGTGTGAGGTGGTTCATTTTGGTAGGTCAAACATGAAGGCAGAATACAGCATTAATGGTAAGACTCTTGGTGATGTGGAGGATCAGTGGGATCTTGGGGTCCAAGCCAATGCTGTTTGAATTTCCAGCATCTGCAGATTTCCTCGTGTTGGCAATTGTAGAGATGACTTGCAGTAGACTGAAAAGCTTGAGCATGTAGATATTAAGGAAGAGGATGTGCTGGAGCTTTTGGAAATCATCAAGTTGGATAAGTCACCGGGACCAAATGGGATGTACCCTAGGCTACTGTGGGAAGCGAGGGAGGAGATTGCTGAGCCTCTGGCAGTGACCTTTGCATCATCAACGAGGACAGGAGATGTTCCGGAGGATTGGTGGGTTGTGGGTGTTGTTCCCTTATTCAAGAAAGGGAGTAGAGATAGCCCAGGAAATTATAGACCAGTGAGTCTTACTTAAGTGGTTGGTAAGTTGATGGAGTAGATCCTGAGAGGCAGGATTTATAAACATTTGGAGAGGTACAATATGATTAGGAATAGTCAGCATGGCTTTGTCAAAGGCAGGACATGCTTTATGAGCCTTATTGAATTTTTTGAGGATGTGACTAAACACATTGATGAAGGTAGAGCAGTAGATGTAGTGTATATGGATTTCAGCAAGGCATTTGATAAGGTACCCCATGCAAGGCTTATTGAGAAAGTAAGGAGGCATGGGATCCAAGGGGACATTGCTTTATGGATCCAGAACTGGCTTGTCCACAGAAGGCAAAGAGTGGTTGTGGATGTGTCATATTCTGCATGGTTGTCGGTGACCAGTGGAGTGCCTCAGGGATCTGTTCTGGGACCCTTACTCTTCGTGATTTTTATAAATGACCTGGATGAGGAAGTGAAGGGATGGGTTAGTAAGTTTGCTTATGACACAAAGGTTGGGGGTGTTGTGGATAGTGTGGAGGCCTGTCAGAGCTTACAGCGGGACATTGATAGGATGCAAAACTGAGCTGAGAAGTGGCAGATGGAGTTCAACCCAGATGAGTGTGAGGTGGTTCATTTTGGTAGGTCAAACATGATGGCAGAATACAGCATTAATGGTAAGACTCTTGGTGATGTGGAGGATCAGTGGGATCTTGGGGTCCAAGTCCATAGGACAGTCAAAGCTGATATGCAGGTTGACTCTGAGGTTAAGAAGGCATACAGTGTATTGGCCTTCATCAATCATGGGATTGAGTTTAAGAGCCAAGAGGTAATGTTGCAGCTATATCGGACTCTGGTCAGACCCCACTTGCAGTACTGTGCTCAATTCTGGTTGCCTCACTACAGGAAGACGTGGAAAACATGGAAAGGGTGCAGAGGAGATTTACAAGGATGTTGCCTTGATTGGGGAGCATGCCTTATGAGAATAGGTTGAATGAACTCGGCCTTTTCTCCTTGGAGTGACGGAGGATGAGAGGTGACCTGATAGAGGTGTACAAGATGATTAGAGGAATTGATCATGTGGATAGTCAGAGGCTTTTTCCCCAGGGCTGAAATGGCTAACAAGAGAGGGCATAGTTCTAAAGTGCTTGGAAGTAGGTACAGAGGAGATGTCGGGAGTAAGCTTTTTACGCAGCGAGTGGTGAGTGCATGGAATGGGGTGGCAGTGGTGGAAGCAGATACGATAGGGTCTTTTAAGAGACTCCCGGACAGGTACATGGAGCTTAGAAAAATAGAGGACTATGGGTAACCCTAGGTAGTTCTAAGGTAGGGACATTTTTTGGCACAACTTTGTGGGCCAAAGGGCCTGTATTGTGCTGTAGGTTTTCTATGTTTCTTTGTTACTGCCTGAGGAAAGTGTTTGCATGTAACGTACCCTCTGTGCCTTGTGCTCGATGCTCCCGAAGGAAGGTCCCTGCATTGGAATGGTCTCTCATTGTTGTTGGAGGATGGTTCTGTGGTTTGTGGATTGGACCCTGGAGTTCCGGTTATGATGTGTTTCTGCTTTCCAGTTGCTCCTTCTTTTGTTGCTATTTTAGGCAATTTTTGAATCAGGTTGTCAGAATCAGAATCAGGTTTATTATCACCAGCATGTGACCATATAGATAGATAGATAGATAGATACTTTATTCATCCCCATGGGGAAATTCAACTTTTTTTCCAATGTCCCATACACTTGTTGTAGCAAAACTAATTACATACAATACTTAACTCAGTAAAAAATATGATATGCATCTAAATCACTATCTCAAAAAGCATTAATAATAGCTTTTAAAAAGTTCTTAAGTCCTGGCGGTAGAATTGTAAAGCCTAATGGCATTGGGGAGTATTGACCTCTTCATCCTGTCTGAGGAGCATTGCATCGATAGTAACCTGTCGCTGAAACTGCTTCTCTGTCTCTGGATGGTGCTATGTAGAGGATGTTCAGAGTTATCCATAATTGACCGTAGCCTACTTAGCGCCCTTCGCTCAGCTACCGATGTTAAACTCTCCAGTACTTTGCCCACGACAGAGCCCGCCTTCCTTACCAGCTTATTAAGACGTGAGGCGTCCCTCTTCTTAATGCTTCCTCCCCAACACGCCACCACAAAGAAGAGGGCGCTCTCCACAACTGACCTATAGAACATCTTCAGCATCTCATTACAGACATTGAATGACGCCAACCTTCTAAGGAAGTACAGTCGACTCTGTGCCTTCCTGCACAAGGCATCTGTGTTGGCAGTCCAGTCTAGCTTCTCGTCTAACTGTACTCCCAGATACTTGTAGGTCTTAACTATCACTGGCTCCATATGACTCCATAACCGTATAACAATTACAGCACGGAAACAGGCCATCTCGGCCCTTCTAGTCCGTGCCGAACGCTTACTGTCACCTAGTCCTACTAACCTGCACTCAGCCCATAACCCTCCATTCCTTTCCTGTCCATATACCTATCCAATTTTACTTTAAATGACAATACTGAACCTGCCTCTACCACTTCTACTGGAAACGAGCTTCCAGTAGAACATGAAATTTGTTAACTTATCAGCAGCAGTTCAATGCTATACATAATCTAGCAGAGAGAGAAAAAAATTATTAAATAATAATAATAAACAAGTAAATCGATTGTGTATATTGAATAGATTTTTAAAATGTGAAAAAACAGAAATATTGTATATATTTTTTTTAAAAGTGAGGTAGTGTCCAAAGATTCAATATCCATTTAGGAATTGGATGACAAAGGGTAAGAAGCTGTTCCTGAATCACTGAGTGTGTGACTTCAGGCTTCTGTATCTCCTACCTGACGGTACAGTTGTCTTGCCGATAACAAACACTGAGCCAATCCGAATATGCCTGGACTCTTTCGATTTTGTGTTTTAATTTCTGTGTTTTTTTGCTTTTTTTGTTGCTCTTCGTGCAATTTGTTTTTATTGCATGTGGGGTGGGGGTGTGGAGTTTGATGGGGGTTGAGAGCCAGGTTAAGTAAATGCCCATGTCACATGAAGAATCAGGTTCCCAGGGTTGATCGAGAGACTAGGGCCCTGAAATGAAAACCAAGGACGCAGTGTTATTTTCAGGAGGTCCGTAATTATCTATTATGTTTGAATTTTTTTTTTGTGTAGGATCACACAATGTACATAATGGTGCTTTACAGATAATAGAGATTTAACACATTCCTATTTACTAGTGAAAGCTTCAGAGCACTGCAAGTTCAAGTTTCTTAATATCGGACTATACATATATACAACCAAAGAAAACAACATTCATCCAGACCACAGTGCACCCACAAAATATGTATCACACACAGCATATAAAACATAATATTACCACAAATAAGTTAATAAAATATAATTCAGAATGCACGTAGGTGCACAGCACAGGTAAAGAGCGCGCTGTCCTAGTGCCGAGACCTCAGTGGCGGCAGGGTATTCATTAGTCTCACAGCCCGGGTGAAGGAGCTGTGACCCAGCCTGGCAGTCCTCGTCCTGATGTTTCTGTACATCCTTGCTGACAGAAGTGGGTCAAAGAGATTGTGGGATAGATGGTAGGGTTCCCCAACAATGCTTCAGGCCCTTTGTATACAACATGTCACGGGGAGGGAAGCCCCAGTGATCCTTTCAACGGGTTTTACTATTCCCTGTAGGTCTTAAGGATGCGTACCACACGATGACGCAACCAGACAGGACACTCTCGATGGTGCTCCTGTAGAAAGTTGTTAGAATGGGTACAAGCCTCCATCTACTCAGAAAATGGAAATGCTGCAGGGCCTTCTTGACTAATGAGGAGGGGTGTGGGTCCAGGTTAGATCATCCCTTCTGTACACACTAAGGAACTTTGTGCTCTTCACTCTCTCCAGGGCAGAGTCATTGATGTGCAATGGAGAATGGTCGCCCTGCCTCCTCTTGAAGTGCACAATTGTGTCTTTTGTCTTGACCATGTCGAGACTCGGGTTGTTGTTCTTACACCGTTTGACACCTTCTCTCTGTATGTCGACTCATCGTTGCTGTTAATGAGACCAATCATTGGCCAATCTGATCCTACAGCTTGAGCTGGATCTGGCAGTGTGTGCCAAAAGCGCGAACAGCAGCGGACTGAGCGTACAGCTCTGGGGAGCAGCAATGCTCCCTGTGTTGGTGCTTTGGATGTTTATGACAAGAAGTCCAAGAACCAGTTACCATAGAACACTACAGCACAGTACAGGCCCTTCAGCCCTCCATGTTGTGCTGACCCATATAATCCTTAAAAAAAGTACTAAACCCACACTACCTCTTAACCTTCCATTTTTCTTTCATCCATGTGCCTGTCAAAGAGGCTCTTAAATACCCCTAATGTTTTAGCCTCTACCACCATCCCTGGCAAGTCATTCCAGGCACTCACAACCATCTGTGTAAAAAAAAACTTACCCCTGATATCTCCCCTAAACTTCCCTCCCTTAATTTTGTACATATGCCCTCTGGTGTTTACTATTGGTGCCCTGGGAAACAGGTACTGACTATCCACCCTATCTATGCCTCTCATAATCTTTTAGACCTCTATCAAGTCCCTCTCATTCTTCTATGGTCGAAAGAGAAAAGTCACAGCTTTGCGAACCTTGCTTCAAATGACTTGTTCTCCAATCCAGGTAACATCCTGGTAAATCTCCTCTGCACCCTCTCCATAGCTTCCACATCCTTCCTATAATGCGGAGACCAGAATTGAACACAATACTCTAAGTGCGGTCTCACCAGAGATTTGTAGAGTTGCAACATGACCTCTCTACCCTTGGACTCAATCCCCCTGTTAATGAAGCCTAGCATCCCATAGGCCTTCTTAACTGCCCTATCAGCGACCTTGAGGGATGTATGGATTTGAAACTCCAAGGTCCCTTTGTTCATCCACACTCTTAAGTAATCGACCATTAATCCTGTACTCAGTCTTCTGGTTTATCCTTCCAAAATGCATCACTTCAACTTGTCTGGATTGAACTCCATCTGCCATTTTTCTGCCCAACTCTGCAGCCTGTCTATATCCTCTTGTAACCTTCGACCACCTACAGCTCCATCCACAGCTCCTCCAATCTTCCTGTCATCTGCAAACTTACTCACCCATCCTTCCACCTCTACATCCAGGTCATTTATAAAAATCACAAATAGCAGGGGTCCCAGGACAGATCCCTGCGGCACTCCACTAGTCACCGACCTCCAGGCAGAATACTTTCCTTCCACAACTACCCTCTGCTTTCTTTCTTTAAGCCAATTTTTTATCCGAACAGCCAAGGTTCCACTGATCCCATGCCTCATGACTTTCTGGATGAGTCTCTCATGAGGGACCTTGTCAAATGCTCTGCTAAAGTCCATGTAGACCACATCTACTGCCCTACCCTCATCAATTACTTTTGTTAACTCTTCAAAAAACTCAATCAGGCTTGTGAGGCACGATCTTCCCTTCACAAAGCCATGTTGACTATCCATGAGTAGACTGTACTTCTCCAAATGCTCGTAGATCCTATCCTTAAGAATCCTTTCCAGTAGTTTGCATACCACTGACGTAAGACTCACCAGTCTATAGTTCCCAGGTTTCTCCCTATTACCTTTTTTAAACAAGGGAACTACATTTGCCATTCTGCAGTCCTCCGGCACTTCCCCTGCAGCCAAAGAGGATTCAAAGTTCATGGCTAATGCTCCTGTGATCTCTTCTCTCAATTCCCACAACAACCTGGGGTGTATCATATCTGACCCTGGGGATTTATCAATCTTAATGTTTTTAAGAAGATCCAGCACTACTTCTTTAATCTCCACACTGTCCAGCACACAGGCCCACTCTACTTCGACCTCATCCTGATCAAAATCCTTTTCACTTGTGAATACTGAAGCAAAGTATTAATTTAGGACCTCCCCAACCTCCTCCCCCTCCAGGCACATGTTGCCCTCTTTATCCTTCAGCAGTCCCACCTTCGTTCTCGTCATCCTCCTATTCTTCACATATGCATAGAACGCCTTGGGGTTCTCCTTAATCCTAGGCCTTCTCATGCCCCCTTCGAGCTCTCCTAAGTCCTTTCTTTAGTTCCTTCCTGGCTACCCTATATTTCTCATAAGCCCCTCCTACTTCCTGCTTCTTATATCTAACATATGCTTCCTTTTTCTGCTTGACGAGTTGCCTCACATGTTTCGCCAGCCACGGTTACCTTTTCCTACCATTTTTTCCTTGCCTCAGTAGGACAAACCTATCCTGAACCCAGCTCAAGTGGTCCCTAAACTTCCCACATTACTTCTGTGCTTTCCCCTTTGAACATCTGTTTCCAATTTACTCTCGCTAGTTCCTGCCTTATCCCTTCAAAGTTAGCCTTTCCCCAGTTAAGCACTTTATCATTTCGTCTGATTTTACCCCTTTCCGTAGCTATGCTGAAGCTAAGGGAGTTGTGGTCACTCTCACCAAAATGCTCCCCCACCAAGAGGTCTGTCACCTGACCAGGTTCATTACCCAGAACTAGATCCAGTATAGCCTCTCCTCTCATCGGCTGGTCCACATACTGTGTCAGGAATCCTTCTTGAACACACCTGACAAATTCAGCCCCATCTATTCCCCTTGCACTCTGGAGGTGCCAATCAATATCAGGGAAGTTGAAATCACCCATAACTACTACCCTGTATTTCCTGCTCCATTCTAAAATCTGCCTGCTTATCTGCTCCTCGATGTCCCGAGGGCTATTTGGGGGCCTATAGACTACTCCCAGCACAGTGATTGATCCCTTCCTATTTCTGACTTCCACCCAGACTGACTCCATGGACACTCCTTCTGCAGCATCCTCCTTTTCTAAAGCCGTGATACTATCCCTAACCAGCAATGCCACTCTCCCCCCCCCCCCCCCCCCTTTTCTACCTCCCATCCTATTCCTTTTAAAACACCTGAATCCCGGGACCTGCATCATCCAATCCTGCCCTTCCTCCAACCAAGTTTCAGTAACGGCCACAACATCGTAGCGAGTCCTAATGAGGACAGTTTCCCCATCAGCCTCTGAGAGATGATTGTGTTAAATGCCGAGCTGAAGTCGATGAGCAACATCCTGGTGTATGAGGCTTTGTTTGATAGGTGGGACAGAACAGAATGGAGGGCTGAGGGAATGGCATCATTAGTTGAGCAGTTTGAGGAGTAGGCAGAGCAGAAAGGGTCCAATGTAGGTGGAAAGTGGGATTTTATACAATGCATTTCCAGCCGCTCAACACACTTCATTATTGCTGAGGTCAGTGCCGCTGGGTGGTAGTCATTTAGGCCAGTTGCCATTGCTCTCTTGTTGGTGGCTGCCTTGAAGCCTGTCAGAACAGTGGACTGTTGCAAGGAGATATTAAAGATGTCCATTGAGATCTCTGTTAGTTGGGTCGCTCAATCCCTCAGCACCTGACCAGAGACAGAATGTTGTCTGGCCCAACAGCTTTGTGTGGGTTTGCCCTGGCTAGGATACTCCTCACCTCTACTGCGGTCAGACAGGGTCGCTGTTCCTCAGGGGGCAGGAGGGGGCTTTCCTCAACGTCCCCTCATTCTCTGCATCAAGTTGTGCATAGAAGGAATTCAGCCTATCGGGAGGTGAGGTGTCACTGTCGTTGACACACACAGGGATGACTTGTAATCTCTTATTGTTTGTGTAGCTTGCCACGTGTTCCACGTGTCCCTGGTGTCACAGAGGTGTCTGTAAATTTTCTGTGAATATTCTCATTTTTCCTTCCTGATGGCATGAGAGAGCACAACCCTTGTAGACCTTAGAATTGTATTATCCCCCAATCTGAAGACAGCATCTCAATCCCTAAGCAGTGCATGAACATCTACAGTCAGTCACGATTCCTGGTTTGTCCTGGCAGTGTAATGTTTAATCGTGATAATGTCTTCAATGCATTTTCCGTCGTAGCCAGTCACAGATCCCGCGTTTCATCAATGTTGACATCATGTTGATGAGCCCCTCAGTGCTTCTGGATCCTTATTGTTAAGAGCTCCTTTGTTTGGTTGTTGTATATTTGAAGTAGAGTTTGATGAGCTGGTAAAACTAGAACGCACGGCACAGATTATTACAGCCTGTCCAAGTGACATTATTCATATATACGTTCAATATTCTATTTTTTCCAAGTCTGAATCCTGATAGTTTAAAAATTATTTTTCAAGATAGCCATGAAGAATAGATCACAAAATGTGATCACAATACTCATAATTTTATATGCCTGAGTCATGTGCCATTTTAACCTCCTTTGCTCCAGGGAGAACACAACTAGCTTCTCCCATTTCTCCTTGTGACTGAACTGCTTCATCCCAGGCAATGTCGTGGTGAATCTGCCCTGCAGCCTCTCCCGTGTTATTACATCCATCCCACACTTTTGTGACCAGAAATGCACACAATACTCCATTTGAGTTCTGGAGAACTGTATTCAGTACTGCTTCTGTGTTCAGATCACCAGCTAATGAAAGCCAGTGATCTATGCCTTCTGAACCATGATATTTATTTGTATTGTACCTTCAAGGATCTATAGACTTGTGCTCCAAGGTCCCTCCGTTCCTTAATACTCCAAGATTCTACCAATTGTGTTGTGGACCCCAGCCTCATTAGTGCTTCCAAAATGTATCACCTCATGGTTGTCCGGATCAGACCCTGTTTTTTCAGCCCATTTGAGCAAAACATCGATTTTCCAAGACTACCTCCCACACTCTCAACATTTCTGCCAATCTTTGTGTCATCTGTGATTTTGCTGAAATTGCCTCCCACATCCACATCTAAGGTATTCATGTCCATTATAAACAACTAGGGTCCTAGCATTAATATTTGTGAGATAACATGAGTCACAGGTATCCAAATCTCAAAAGTAACCACCTACCATAGCCTTCTGCTGCCAAGCTAACTTGGGTTCTGTTTGCCAACTTAACATGTATGACATGAGCTCTAACTTTCTGAACCAGTCTCCTACTGAATGAGGGACATTGTCAAAGGCTTAACTGAAGATCATGTTAATCACACTCTTATCAATGCACTTTCACTGGTTCAAATAATTGTCAAATCGGTCAGACAGAATCTGCCTTTGGCTCAGCCACTTTGACTTTCTCTGGTTAGCTTCTGACTTTCCAAGTGATCATTAACTCTGTCGCTCAGAATTTTTCCTTGCCTGTCATAAAAATTCAAGTTTCATTTCAACAGAGAAAGAAAAGAGTAGGAGTGAGGAATAGATATTTTTAAAGAGTATATCTGCTAATCTTAAGATGGTGCAGAATGGACAAGATGTTAAGTAGTCTGTCTGGATTTCTTTTATTTTGTAATGCTTGCTTGGATTTTAATTCTTTCCAAAAGAAAGTTGCGGGCTAATAATTGCAGTGATCATTTTTGAGAAAAAGTGTGATTAATAAAGTAGTTAATAGTTGCTTTTGCTGCCAGCAAGTGGTCATTGTGCTTCACCAGCACCATCATAAACCAGAAGGGAATGAAAAGTAATGCAGGAATTTAAAAATGTACACTACACAATGGATCACATCACATTTCTCTGCATTAAACATCATCTGCTATCCCTCAGCACATTCCTCTAATCCGTTTATGTAATGCTGCAATATATCACCATCTGCTTTGCAGTTCACAATACTGTCAACTGCAAAGCGGAGAGTGATATATGACAACATTACTGTCAAGCAAATTTTTCACTTGTGTCACCATGTCCAGATCATTAATATAAATAAAGATAGTTAAACCTCAAACACTGATCCCTGGAAAATACCACTATTTACTTTTCCCCAGTCCGTGAAGTGAGCTTATACCATGACACTGCTGTCTAACTTCAAATATTCAATTATAAAAGTGCTTCATCTTCCCTGATTGCAGAATGTATCACGTGTCCTATTGAAGTCAGGATGGAGTGGAGGAAATGCAATTGAATATTGCTTAATGAGAAAAATGAGAGACCAAAATCTGAATCAGGTTTAATATCACTAGTGTATGTTGTGAAATTTGTACTTTTGTGGCAACAGTATAGGGGAAGAAGTTAGAAACATAGAAAACCTACAGCATAATACAGGCCCTTCGGTCCACAAAGTTGTGCCGAACATGTCCCTACCCCAGAAATTACCAGGGTTAACCATAGCCCTCTATTTTTCTAAGCTTCATGTACCTATCCAAAACTCTCTTAAAGGACCCTATTGTATCCACCTCCACCACTGTTGCCGGCAGCCCATTCCACGCACTCACCACTCTCTGCATAAAAAAAACTTACCCTTGACATCTCCTCTGTATCTACTCCCAAGCACCTTAAATCTGTGCCCTCTTGTGGCAGCCATTTCAGTACTGGGGAAAAAGCCTCTGACTATCCACATGATCAATGCCTCTCATCATTTTATACACCTCTATCAGGTCACCTCTCATCCGCCATCACTCCAAGGAGAAAAGGCGGAGTTCACTCAACATATTTTCATAAGGCATGTTCCCCAATCCAGGCAACATCCTTGTAAGTCTCCTCTGCACCTTTTTTATGGTTTCCACATCCTTCCTGTAGTGAGGCGACCAGAACTGAGCACAGTACTCCAAGTTGGGGTCTGACCAGGGTCCCATATAGCTGCAACATTACCTCTCAGCTCCTAAACTCAATCCCACGATTGATGAAGGCCAGTACACCGTATGTCTGCTTAACCACAGAGTCAACCTGCGCAGATGCTTTGAGTGTCCTATGGACTCGGATCAAGATCCTCTAATCCTACATACTGCCAAGAATCTTACCATTAATACTATATTCTGCCATCATATTTGACCTACCAAAATGAACCACCTCACACTTATCTGGCTGAATTCCATCTGCCACTTCTCAGCCCAGTTTTGCATCCTATCGATGTCCTGCTGTAACCTTTGACAGCCCTCCACACTATCCACAATACCCCCAACCTTTGTGTCATCAGCAAACTTACTTACCCATCCCTTCACTTCCTCATCCAGGTCATTTATAATAATCACGAAGAATAAAGGTCCCAGAACAGATCCCTGAGGCAATCCACTGGTCACGGACAACCATGCAGAATATAACACGTCCACAACCACTCTTTGCCTTCTGTGGGCAAGCCAGTTCTGGATCCACAAAACAATGTTCCCTTGGATCCCATGCCTCCTTACTTTCTCAATAAGCCTTGCATGGGGTACTTTATCAAATGCCTTGCTGAAATCCATATACACTACACCTACTGCTCTTCCTTCATGAATGTTTTTAGTCACATCCTCAAAAAATTCAGCCAGGCTCGGAAGGCTCAACCTGTCCTTGACAAAGCCATGCTGAGTATTCCTAATCATATTATACCTCTCCAAATGTTCATAAATCCTGCCTCTCAGGATCTTCTCCATCAACTTACCAACCACTGAAGTAAGACTCACTGGCCTATAATTCTCTAAGTTACCTCTACACCCTTTCTTGAATAAGGGAACAACATCCACAACCCTCCAATCCTCTGGAACCTCTCCCATCCCCATTGATGATGCAAAGATCATCGCCAGAGGCTCAGCAATCTCCTCCCTCGCCTCCCATGTTAGCCTTGGGTACATCTCATCTGGTCCTGGCAACTTATCCAACTTGATGCTTTCCAAAAGCTCCAGAACATCCTCTTTCTTAATAGCTACATGCTCAAGCTTTTCAGTCCGCTGCAAGTCATCACAACAATTGCCAAGATCCTTTTCCATAGTGAATACTGAAGTAAAGTATTCATTAAGTACCTCTGCTATTTCCTCCAGTTTCATACACACTTTCCCACTGTCACACTTATTCCTAAAACATTGAGTGTGTGCCTTCAGTTTGCTGTACCACCACGTTGATGGTAGCAATGAGAATAGGGCGTGTCCTGAGTGATGGGCATCCTTAATGCTGGTTGCTGCTTTTTTGAGGCATCACCCTTCGATGATGTCCTTGATGTTGGGGAGGCCAGTGCCCAAGATGGAACTGACTGAGCTTATAACTTTCTGCAGCTTGTTACAATCCTGTGCAGTGGCCCCTCCATACCAGATAGTGATGCAACCAGTTAGATTGCTCTTCACGGTACATCTATAGAAATTTGTGTCTTTGGTGACGTGCCAATTCTCTTAAACAAATGAAATATAGCCACTGTCATGCCTTCTTTGTAATTGCATCAATATGTTGGGCCCAGGATACATCCTCAGAGATGTTGATACCCAGGAACTTGAAACTGCTCACCCTTTACACTTCTGATTTCTTGATAGGGACTGATGTGTGTTCCCTTGACTTACCCTTCCTGTAGTCCACAATCAATTCCATGGTCTTACTGACATTGAGTACAAAGTTATCGTTATGACATTACTGATCTATCTCGCTTCTGTACGCCTCCTCGTCAGTGTCTGAAATCCTGCCAACATTAGTTGTGTTGTTGGGAAATTTATAAATGGTGTTTTGAGTTTTGACTAGCCACACAGTCATGTGTACAGAAAGTAGAGCAGTGGGCTAGGCACATATCCTTGAGGTGCGCCATTGTTGATTATCAGCAAGGTGAAGATGATATTTCTGATCTGCACAGTCTATGGTCTCCTGATGAGGAAATCAAAGATCTATTTGCTGAGGGAGGTGCAGAGGCCCAGGTTTGAAGTTTATTCATTAGAATTGAGTGTATGTTCGTGCTGAATGCTCTTATAGTCAATTAACAGCAGCCTGACATAGGTATTACTATAGTCCAGGTGATCCAAGGCCGAATGGAGAGCCAGTGAGATTGAATCTGCTGTAGACCTATTGTGGCGATAGGCAAATTGAATCAGGTCAGGCTCTTCCTTAGGCAGTAGTTGATTCTAGCCATGACTCAATCTCTCTTTCAACTAGAAGAGAAACATCCTGTAGTTTTCAGCTGAATCATATAACATCCATTATAAGTGCTTTTGTGCAACAAGTTAACACTTGCCCGGAGGTGATTAGTGGATTTTTCAACCATTACGAGGTAAAATATTAAGATCAAGTTCAGTCTTTTGAGATAAATTTTAGTTAAGACTAATAAGTTTCAAAACAAAATTCAGCAGATAAACATCAGTATGAAATAAGTAAAATAAAAACAGGAGGAAACCATTCAGTCCTTTCAGCTTGTTCTACTATTCAGTAACAGTCCTGGCTGGAAATGATCTCAGTGCTACCTTCCTGTTTAATTTCCTCAATCAATCAGTTTATTGTATTCATTTACTTTTTGAAATACTTGCATTGGAACATTAACATTTTAATCAATTGAAAAAATACTTGCGAAATAAACAGATGAGGAATGATAGATATTTTCCATACCAATACCTGGTGATGAAAGTATGGATTATATGATCACAGGTTATTCATTAATTTAAAATTTGTTAAAGTGGTACTGTACTCAGTTGTCATCCTGTACATTTGGTAAATCAAAATTGTCATTGGTGCTGATCACAACTACCATCCCATTAAAAGTATTTTTTAATTAAATGTAGACTGGTTATATTAAAATGTTTTAAAAGGATTTCTTCATGAAAACTGTGGTAATTATTTATTTTATTTCTTTCCCCAGGAATTCTCATTATGATGTCTTTGTGTGATAATGTCAACATCTATGAATATATTCCTTCCATCAGACAGACTGATCTCTGTCACTACCATGAACGATATTATGATGCAGCCTGTACCTTGGGTGCCTACCACCCATTGCTGTATGAGAAACTTCTAGTGCAGCGAATGAACAAAGGGATGGAAGCAGACTTGTATACAAAAGGCAAGGTCATTCTGCCTGGTTTTAGTACTATGAAGTGTTCTAGTGAACAATGAATCTTGTGTTGCAGGAAAATTACTGATTCGTACATGATATATACACTGAAACTTAAATAAAATACTTGAACTGAGTAGTTAGGATTAACCTTTTGGGCAAAATCAAGATAATGAGGTATGGAGACTGCAAACAATTTTGTTTCATTATAATGAAGCGTTTGTATTTTGTAAGAGAATAATGTGTTGCAACACACTCATAAAGGACTGTCTGAAATGAAGTCAAATTTCAAGTAGAGATTTTGTACCACCATAATTTTGTTAAGAGCTTATTGTTTGAATGGGGCCTGTGTAGCTTTTAGTAAAATTGCATCATTAATTTTACTTTCAATACATAGGCTTAGTGATGTTATAAACAGATGGAACACTTAGAAGCATATTTGACTTTTACAATAATTACTTCCAGAAGTTTTCTACGATGAATTACATTGTAGCAAACTTCAATCAGTTTTCAACTGTGCAAAATAACTTCCACTAAGACATGAAAAATGTGCAAATGGACCTATTTCTAGGCTCTAACAATTATAAGATGAAAGTGACATCTTGCGGAACGTCTTTATCACTGAATGGAAAAGAATAGCAGGCATGATGTAAATTGGAATGCTGATTTGCTATCAGCCTGACTTGAACTTTATGTGAAACTTATTTTATCCTCTAAGAATTTGGTTTAAAATCAATCCCTACTCCAAACATTTAGGGTAGCCTTTCAATTGGAAGGAGAAACAGGTGGGATCTGATTATTCAGCCTCTGCCCTATATTCCAATGTAATGACCAAAGAAGAAAGATCCAAACATTAGACTGGCCCTTATGTGTGTCCAGAAATTTCACTTTATATATTGTATTACATTGTGCTGTATAATGTAAAATATTAAATATGATTTATTTGACATTAGAGATCATGCCTCTAATATTAGTGTTCACTGAAAGATCAGAAATAAACAGGGTTCCCATAGAATGTAAAATTCACAATGTAACTATGTAATAAAACAGTCACTACATCATGTTACTGAGAATAAGGAGTGAAAATTCAAAATGCAATTTTCTTCCACATTTAGAAATTTATTAGTTGTATTTAGACTAAATTAGCTTTTATCATTGGAATTTAATAGCAAATGTGGAGAAATCTCAATTTAAACCATCAATGTCAGTATCTGGTACAGTAAATTCCAATATTACTGAATTCATTCTCTGAGGACAGCTCTTGTAATGCATCCTGGCATTGCCAAAAAAAACCCCACAGCGCACAGCAAGAGAGATTATCGTTGGTTTTTAACCAAGTGGAAGTGTGTTATGGGAAAATAGTATAGTTGGAGAAAAGCTTATCATTCAACTGACACGCCAAAAAGGTGTTTCCACAGTCTTGGATCGTGGAGGATCCAAATGGCAGCCTCACTAGCAAATGCAAGCAACAATGGGCCCTGCCCCTGGGCTTTATGGAGGTTCACTGGCAACCTGAAAGGGTATGCTTAGCCTTCTGAAGCTGTAAGTTAATTCCTGGGCTTCCATATTTCTCAGTGCATTTGACAGCTTACATTTGATCTATCTAATAGCAACTAGTTGCCTATTCAAAACAATGGAAGGTCATAGCTGGCCAAATGAAGGAGCAGAAGCTCGGGTGAATAGATTTTCTTAGTCATATTACAGGAAACCATATAAAATACCTATTATTTAAGTACTGGAAATCCATTAAAATAATAATGTAATTTCAAAGTTGCAATAAACTACCAACATTCTATTTCTCCCAAGTTTTATAACAGCATAATTCCAAATGTCATGCTCACTTAAGTAAACACACAACACACCCCTGGTTTCCATATCAGAAGTACCTCATTCCATAAATAGATTAATAATGTAACGTTAATGCAAAGTACGTACAAAAAGCTCCAAGTTTTAGAAAAAGCCTTGGTGTTTTCTTAATGTTGCATGCTAGTACTCAGATTCAGTCCTGAAATCAAGAAAGATTGATTTTCTTAGGAAATCTTGAACTGCTATAACCTTGAGCTGAGTCATTATCAAAGATGCAAATTTTGAGAAGGTAGATGGGGAGCAGATATTTTCTCCCAATAACTTTTGCAAGGGATAGAAAGGAGTCTCAATAGAAGGAGGAGCTGTATGGCTTTGGAGCCTGGAAAAAAATGATTTTACTAGCTAATTCAACAAGTTTCGACTTCAGTACAATGAACATTGAATAAGAAGCAAGGCAACGTATTGGCTCATATTTATAGAAGGCATAAAATGAGAGCGTGGAGTATCACAGGCCAATATGGCATCAGCTTTGAGTATTGTAGTAATTACCTCATTACAGAATTTCCTCAGAAATGATCCAGTACATTCATTCCAATGTTATCTTGTGGTGAATTCTCAAAAATGATATAATTATTGAAAATTTGTATAGTCCAATTATTAAATACTTATCTAGAATAGAAAATCAGAATTCTGTGTCTGTAGTTGTAAAATAATAGATTTTAAACAAACTTAAATTTCAGAACATTTTCAGATATTATGCTTGCATACAAATAATGAAAAGTTAGTTCTTAATAATGTATCGGATATTGCTAAACTATTAGAAATTTTATATTTTTACTTTTTAACCCATCTTTCTCTTTTGGGCCAGTGACCTGGACATTGAATGGGTATTGGGGGACAGCAGTGATTTGCTTGTTTAAAGGGTGTACCTTTGGGCAGAACACCTTGATGCCTGGGGTTTTTTTTCAGAATGCAGTGTTTAGAATGCAGTGGAGGGCCTCTTGGATCTGACAGATTCCTTAAGTTCAAATTTATTGTCATCTGTCCGTAATATCTACAACCAAATGAAACAATGTTCCTCTGGACCATGGTGCACCCACACAACATATATCACGCACAGCACATAAACCAAATGATCACAGTATAAAGAAGTTGATAAAATATAGTTCAAAATGCACGTAGTAAAGCGCAGCATAGGTAATTAGTAATCAGCTCACTGTCCTAGTGATGAGGCCTCGGTAATGGCATGGTATTCAGTAGTCTCACAGCCTGAGGGAAGAAGCTGTTATCAAGTCTCGCAGTCCTAGCCCTGATGCTTCTGTACCTCCTGCCTGATAGTAGTGGGTCAAAGAGATTGTGAACTGGGTGGTAGGGATCCTCAATGATGCTTTGAGCCCTTCGTTTGTAACGCTGCTGGCAAATGTCAAAAACTGGTGGGGAGGGAGACCCTGGTGATCCTGTCAGCAGTTTTCTCTCTCCTCTGTAGGGTTTTGCGGTCCGATACCTTGCAGTATCCGTACCAGACAATGATGCAGCCAGCCAGGACACCCTCGATGCTGCTCCTGTAGAAAGTTGTTCAAATGCGGGTTGTGGAGCCTTGCACACTTCAGTCTCCTCAGAAATTGTAGATGCTGCTACGCCTTCTTGACTAGCAAGCAGGTGTTGTGGGACCAGGTTAGATCATTCATTAAGTGCACACAAGGAGCTTTATGCTCTTCACTTTCTCCACAGCAGAGCCATTGATGTGCAACAGAGAGAGGCTGACTTGTGCCTTCATAAAGTCCACAGTCCTCTCTGTTGTTTTATCCATGCTGAAAGTCAAGTTGTTCTTGCACCATTTGACAAGCGTCTAGATGTCAGCTTGACGTGCTCAGTTCCTGTCAGATCAGGAGCGCACGAGAAATGGCTGCTTTGTAGTTAGTTCTGATCCTTGACTGTGATATATGTTGGGATGGGCTGTAAGGGAAGAAGGGTTGAACATGATCTTTGGGTGTTAGAAGGCATCTCGTTACCAAATCTGGGAGAGATTACAACACCCGGGAACGAGTCTGAGTGGGTGAAAGACTGCTGGTGATATGCTTGGGAGGGTGCAGAGGGCACACCTGCTCCTGTTCCCTTACCAGGAGTTTAATGAAGATAGTTGCCACCTTCTTGAAACTATCCCTAGCTCGCTGCAGCTGTTGAGTTTCTGGGGGCATGGGAAACTGGCCATCACTAGTGAGGTAGATGAAATCAGAACTTCAAGCCTCTCTAACTTTTTTAATGTCTGTCCGTTGACAGTCTGCAGATGTTAGTGGCTTTCTGACCACCGTCGACCTACTTAAATTTAACCATCCGTCCAACCTTCTCCTTCCTCACCATATGCTCCCAAACTCTGTGTTCCCAACAATATTTTCAAAAGGTCATGTTAGAATCATAGTTATTTCTTTATGTTCTGCTAGTACTCCTGGCTGAATTTCCACATTATTTTATACTCTCTTATTCCCTTGTTCCATAAAAATGACTTTGCCATATTAGTATACCAAGACTCAATATTCTCATAAAATCCTTCTACTGTATACTTTGTCTTTAATAGAGTAACTTTTCTTCTAAATGAGCCACTGAAGGTTAAGCATTTGCTCACTAATAGTGTCAATAGCAATAAATCCAGTGCAATTCCTAATGCACTGAATTTTATCATCATGGTGAGTTGTCCTTCTATATGTATCTTCTATCTGTGCTGGTATTAGCTTCTGTTCCCAAGTTTACCAGACACTCAAGGGTGAAGCCTTTGTGTGCAAATGCCAGTTGTCAGGGTTAAGATGAAGTTTTACAAGACTTTGACGACTATATTACTCAGCTGTTGAATATATCCAAATTACTGTAGGCTCAGAATCAAGTCAACATTATTAAAACTAAATTAACTAAAAATTGTAAACATTTAAACATTTACAAAAAATTGAAAAGCAAAAAAACTTAAATTTACTTAAATACTTAATCATAAACATTTCAACAAACTAATTAAAAATGTAAATTAACTAATACATACTTTTGTGCCAATGGTTGTTTCTTTCCATCGAATGAATAAAGAAACTATTCTTGCACCAGTTAAGGACATTTGGAAAACTTTCATTAATGTGCATTCTGACTTCATAATACATTTTATTAAAATATTATCTACAGCAAATTCAGGACAGTGTATTCATCCTAAATATGATTATGGAGAAGAGCTAGCAGTTACATGAATAACTGTGGATATTTTCCCACAAAATGTAGGCTACCAACTTACTCTAACAGTAATAATGTCTGACTTGTAAACCAAAATCAAATTCATAACACAACAGAAAGATGGGTTAAGAGGTGTATTCCAAGTACTGTTTCAAAAGTGTTAATTTCAACTTTTCGTCACACCATGGAAACACATTGATTTCAAAACTCTTTGCTGTTCTGGATTGGCATTAGATATTATAATTGCTTTGAAACTTTAAACTTCTAGTGTTAAAATTGTGGTGACAGATTGCTCTGATTTGAGCAATCCATTAAAGTGGGTATTGTTCTGTATTCATGAGTGCTCTTATATAGACACTAGTACAAAATGTGAAAGTGAACTGGTCTCTCTATTATGTTTTATAGAATTTTACCTGAAAGTCTATGTTCTGCTCAGCATAAAATATCTTTTGGGTTCTGTTTATTAACCCTTGTAACGGTTTCAAATGTTACGCACTGTAAATATTTCAAAAATAGCCTTAAAATACATACTATGGTCATGTTTTCAATATTTGATGTAAAAAAAAGTTTGGTGCTTGAAAAGAGTAACATTTTAAAACAAATTTCAAAGATATATGAGCCACATTATTTTGTTTAAATTTGATTTTCTGACATTCTCAACTTGCATTCTTTGAGTTAGTATCGAATTAGCATTATTATAGCCTAAAACTGTTGATCTTCATATTTTTACATTTTGATTTTATATATTTTATGTATATATACTGTATAGAACTAATAAACATTTTTATCTTCACTCTCCTATTTGTTAAGAAATTTGCTTTACAAGCAATAGATGTGCAATGACCTGTGGCACATAAATAATTTAAAAAAAGGAAAAGTTTCTATGCAGAACATACTTATTACCAGAATAAGATGTGAAGGAAACCCCATAAATTCCAGTGGCACTGATTAGTTATGCTGGGTATCACCCCTTAGATCCTGTGCCGTCGTTGAGCAAAATTAGGAGCACAGTTGAACTAAAGTACTAAGATTCAAAGCATGATGCTTGCTCCTTTCTATTTCTGATAATCTTTAGTTTGTTACTTGCAGTTAAAGTTGGTAATATTTATTTTTTTTTTGGTTTAATAGATAAATTAAAATGAAGTAACAAAATTAGCCAAGTCATTCATTATTGTTACTTGGAAATATGTCACAGTTGTTGTTAACTCAGAATCCTAGAACTCCCTACCCAATCTGGTGGGAGCACCTTCAAGTGCCCTCTTTGGAACAACAAAAAGTGGGCAGTAATTGCTGTTCTTATCATCTTGCAAAAATGGGTTAATAAAAAGTAGACTGACCAAAATGGCTTTGAATTAGTTTTCCTCTGAGCTGAGTTCAAATATCTTTCTCTGCAACTACATGAATTTTTAGTGAAATTCTGCAAATATTATATTTTTATTTATTGCATGATTTTGCTTTCACTTAATAAATCTTTGATGTCTAGAAATTCCATGACACTCTTAGAGATCATTAATATTTGTAATGACATAGTTGGCAATGCTTTTGACACTAAATGTCAAAGGGATATGGTTAGATTGTCCAATTTCTGATCATCAGTCCCTTAAGTCCATGCTACCATTGAATGTTATCTGGTTGCTTGTAAATGTCATCCATCCTCCTCCTGTAGTGTAGCAGCAAGAATGAAACCACATTTTGACCAGATCATTGGGAACCAGCAAGCCACCAAGGAGAGGAGAGGTCATCAAAATGTCCTACTGTTACCTCCAGAGCATCTTAGGCACTGAAAACACTGAGTCACCCCTACAACAATGTTGGAGATTGTAGGGCTGGAAAAACAAGCCTGTTTTAGTCTTGTTCGTGGAGCTGACACCAAAGTCAGGAGCTTGATGTTTGTGGGGAAAGCTCTTATCCTCTTACCATCCCTTATTGGCTCATACCTTAACTGAAATACCTACGGTGTAGGGATGGGCAACAAATGCTGGCTTAGCTGGTGACATCCACCTCCCGTAAACGAGTAAATTTTTTAAAAGTTTAAAAGATGGGGAAGATATTGCATGTGTTCCCTTTCGGTCGGCTATTCACAATAAGGACCTTTTGGTTTTGGATGCCGATAACCTGCAAATTTCAGGAGTGAAGATTCTTGTTGTTTAATTACAGTTACATGTTCTGCATAAAATAAATTGCATACCATCTATCTGGAAACCCACAATATCAGCAAACTCACAAATGCATGTTGCTTGATGTTCTCACTTCAAGAAGAGAATGAATCGGTATGTCCTTGAGCAAAAGTCTGCTGTAATCACCATGAAGCAATTGTGGGCAGCATGTAAAAAATAATATTCTCACTCCATAGAATAAGTCTGCAATATAAAAGGGCCACAGTAACCTTTACAGCCATAAAGCAGGGTCATCTGGGACCAGCTCTGTGGCTTCAGTTCTGCCCGCACCGTGTGACAGATCTCCGCCATTAGTTCCCTAAAGAATGTGAGGCCTTGAATACATTCCTCTAAGAAAGGTGCATAAATGCAATTTGCTCCATGAGGACTCCAACATCATTGGTCTTCTGCCTAGATCCTTTCTACCCTTCTCTCCTATTCTTTATGATTTGCCCTTTTGTTCAGGAAGCCTGAAGGAACTCACTATCAATCCATTCCACATACATGTGGACACCACACATCTGCTACCTTGCTGCTGAGTTACACTTTGCTGCTGAATTTCTAAGAATTAGAAGATGTGCTAAAACCGAAGCCCATTTGTGCCATTAAAAAGTAATATTTGGAGATCCTAGGTGAGCACAACCAAAGATCTCTGTAAATCCACATTCTGCATACTCTTTATGCAAAATTTATTGACTCAAAGAGATGTCAGCATATAATACCCCAAATGAGCAGGTCATTGAGAATCTTTTTGAATAGTACAAGTGTGTGAGTGAGACAGAGACAGACATTCCTCTAATTACCATCGCATGAGGAACAAAACTCACCGGCTGCCCAATCTATATGCTTAAGGGCATGAAACATCTGCCGCCATACTCCCCAATTTCTGCAAGGCACAAGATGTGCATTGCGTTTTTCAAGTAGAATTGGAAGTAAACCAGCAGAAATAGCATTCTCTGATGACAATTTAAAAGCAAAAGAATGCAGGTGCTGGAAACCTTAAAGACAGAAAATGACGTAAATGTTCAGCCTTCTGAGGCAGGATAGAGCTAGTTTTTAAGTCTTCACACTTGAGATTGTTGGGTACGTGGAATACACCGCCAGTGGTGGTGGTGGAAGCGGATTCAATAGGACCTTTTAAGAACCTCTTAGATGGATCTTAGAAAGATAGAAGGCAATGTGCTAGGGAAATTCTAGGCAGTTTCTAGAATAGGTTACATGGTCGGCACAACATTGTGGGCCGAAGGGCCTGTAATGTGCTGTAAGTTTCTATTTTCTATGTTCTGATATCATTTCATTGATATTTGGAAAAAAAAGTGAGAAATTAAGCAAATTAAACTGCAGAACAAGTGGGGCAAGGTGGAGAGATCAAAAAGAGAGGCTTTCACAGAGGCAGAGACCAGGAGAGGCGGGTGGTGCAAAAGAACAAACTGCTGGAGGAGCTCTGAAGGGTCAAGCAGATCTGTGAAGGCAGAGGTCGAGACACTGCATCAGGTGGGTGCCTCCTGGAAGAAGATAAAAATACATCTCTGGATGAGGTGCAAATTTTAAAAAGGTGAATGAGTTGCGGAATGTAGCAGGAGAAAAAAATGTTGAAATGAGATACAAGACTGAGAAAGCTGATTATCTAAAACTGATGAATTCATTGTTGAGTCTTGAAGCTTTTCAATGAAGCAAGCACAGATTTGATGTATTAAATGGCCGCCTTTCTGTGGTAAACTTTATGATTCTGTGGGTTGATGGAATGATTATAAACATTCCGATAAAATATGGTCTACACATCTCAATGTTGCAGCCTCTCACTCACTAAGGGCATTTGGCAAGTGGCATAACTTCAAGTGTCTATTTATAAATAAATCAGCATTTTTTGTCTTTATAATAAGCTTCATTGTTCTGTCTCTGAATTCCTTCGTGGGTTTGCTTGCTGATATATATTCCCTCTCCCTTATTTGGATTGCAGCCATATATTATTTTTCATTTTTGGATTAACAAGACTACTTCCAAAATATTTGACTGTTCTCTTCACAGATGTTTACTGATATAAGTTATGCTTTTAGGTTTCTGTGATTTCAAACATAGCTTACTATGAGCTGGGAGGCTGTTAGTCAATTAGGTCCATGCTGGCTCCCAACAGAGTAATCTCCTTCTCCTTCTGCATTTCTTTGCAGACCTACAAGTTATCTTCCTTCATGCACCAGTCAAATTTCCCATTTATTCCTTTTAATCATATTCCTACCCAAAGGGATCATTTATAGGAGCCAATTAATCTACTCCCAGATCTTTGGGATGTGGCAGCAAACCAGAGCACCTGGAGGAAACCCACACTGTTACCGAGAGTATACGCCAACTCTGCACATTGGGATCAAAGCCTAAGCCACCAGGACTCTGAGGCAGCAACATTAACTGCTATGTCACTGTGGTGCCTTTACTGTGATTAAGCACGTGACTTTAGTCATGGTATACCAATAGCAACTTTTTCAGAGGAGTGTATAGTTGGAATAGTTACATTGGAGAAGTCGTAATTTCAGGTGATTTTCAAAGAGTTTTCTCATCATCTGCTGTCCTCTGACTTTATTTAACACATCCTATTTATTGAGGTTGGATCTCATGTGGAAGATTTGGCCTTCCATAGCAAACAACCGTTGTCTGTTCAGTACACTACTGAGTAAAATACATTGTGGGTGTGGCACTATGTCCTTCTCTCTGTTATATTGTTGTCACCAAGAGAGTAGATTCCCATTTCAGTGAACTTTACAGTCCTTCCAAAGTTTGAGCTGAGATCATTTCTTACATCACCATTGTAAAAGCACCTGGCAGATCAACCAAACTCTTATTATCTACCCGTCAATAACAGTTTGAGGACTGATGGATGTTAAAAAACATGATCATTAATAACTTATTGCTGTGTACCTGTATGCATTGCTCATTTTGATAACATTGTCCTCAGTGAAATAACTGTCAATCATGTGAACACCTATCAAAGTCCAAAGTTGTTTTTTCAAAAAAAGTTCATCTTCAGCTCAGTATTTTTAAGCACAAGTTCCTTTAAAGGTGCGACATCTTCAAATTCTGCAAATATATATGGATAGTTTACTTATGCATTACTATATTGTTTATTATATAACTTACCTCCTTCATCATTAGGATTTACAGTATGTAGATAATTAAATCATATATAGAACTCCATTTTGCAATGGTGGCTCTGAATGTTATTTAGCTTGGTTTACCAAAGTTTGCAAGAGTTTCACAATTCCATCATGCAACGAGCAAAGGAATAAACCAACCACCAGTAATCACCATGAAAATGACATTGCATTTGTTCCGACAAACTGCAGTCATTTTGATTTTGTCAACCCGCTCAAATGAGAATCCACAAACCAATTTGGTCTACTTTTGAAATACACTTATTTACACCACCCTGTCATGCTTGCAAATAAATCAAGTCTTTTTAATACCACCATAAATCTGCACAAGCACGACAGAATATTCTTAGGGATTTATGAAATCGTGGAGACAGGAGTTGAAGAGTTTTACAGCTCTGATTGTATATATCTGGTACAATTACATCATTTGCAGCTGACATGGCATTTGTTTCAGTGAAATACAATTTGTATAAATTACTGTATCATGTCTGGGTTATGGTATAAATCAAATGGTAGAGAAGAAGTAGTATCATTTAGAAGGGAAAACAAAAGTGACCAGCTGAGTAAGTGGATGACATTAGATTATTTCAGAATTAGAATCAGGTTTAATATCACTAGTATATGTCATGAAATTTGTTGTTCTGCGGCAGCAGCACATTGCAATACAAAATAAAAAGCTATAAATTCCAATAAGAAATGTATACTGTATATATACAGTGGACTCCAGTTAATTGAGCCATCTGTTAATCAGGGCAGCTGCTTATTTGGGACAACTCTTAAAGAACAAAAACTAATCAAGAAAGTAGCCAGGATTCCCTTTGTTTATTTAGGACACTATGCCACTTAATTGGGATAGGAGACTATTGCCGAATAGTTTCTAACTAGTGTTAGTCGGGTGTGCTTGTATTCAAAAAGCAGATATTTTTGTCATTGATAATTGGTGAGAAATAAACAGTAAGACAATTCAAAATTCACCAAGTTTTAAGCATTGAGGCTTGGAGATGTGAGGAATGGCAGAGGGTGAAAATAAAATGATTTCACTACTTCAACAAGTTAGGAACTATGAAGAATTTTAAGGTATTGTTAATCATCTTGAATGCTACAATAAAAATGAAGATTTGTAGGTGGAAAGCATTATGTGAAGAAGGTAACACCAGTGAACAACACAACCAAAGGAGATGTCCTTCAGACTGTTCATGAAACTGTTCCTATTACTACTACTTTCAAAAATGATTCTGCTACTAACTGCATGTGATTGGAGCCTGCGATTTACATTTTGATGGTGTGATTGAGCCATCTGGCACTTTGCTGTCTTTGAGTGAGTTCGGTGAGATTTTGAGGGGAGTGTGCGGCCGGAAGGCCAAGATATCTGCAGACAGGGTGAGAGCTCATGATCAATTCCATTTTCCACTGATATCACTGATTAAAGCATCAAGCAAGATTGAAATCAATGAGGATGAGAGCGGAAGGCGAGCAAGTTTGGAACAGAAGAGACTGGGTGGGGGGATGGTTTATCTAAAAGAAGTACCCAAAATTATAGTGGTTTACACTGGGTTGATATTAACTAACTTTATAGTAAATGTGTTTTAAAAAGCATCAGATTTTGGCAAGAGATAAAAGTTAAAAGTTCTAAGTAAATTTATTGTCAAAGTACCTACAGTATATGTCACCAAGTACGATCCTGAGATTAATTTTTGCTAGCATTCTCACTGGAACAAAGAAATAGAATAGAATCAATGAAAAACTACAAAGACTGTCAATCAATATGCAAAGGAAGACAAACTGTGCAAATACAAATAATAATAATAGTATTAATAAATAAATAAGATTGAGAACATAAGTTGTAAAGTCCTTGAAAGTGAGTCCATAGGTTATGGAATAAGTTCAGTGCCGAGGTGAGTGTAATTATCCATGTTGGTTTCATGTCTGACGACTGAAGGGTAATAACTGTTCCAGAGCCTGGTGATGTTGGACCTACAGCTCCTGTACCTTCTCCTCAGTGGCAGCAGCAAGAAGAGAGCATGGCCTCAATGATGGGAGACCCTGATTATGGATGCTCTGCTTTCTTGTGGCAGCGTTCCTTATAGATGTGCTCCGTGGTGGGGAAGGCGTTTCCTGAAATGGGCTGTATCCACTACTTTTTGTAGGGTTTTCTATTCTGGCATTGGTGCTTTCATACCAGGTCGTGATGCAACCAGTTAGGGTACTCTCCTCTGTGCACTTACAGAAGTTTGTCAGACTTGCTGAATATGCAACCTCTAAGAAGGTCGAGGGGCTGCCATGCCTTCTGTGTTATGGGCCTTAAATAATAACATCAAGGAATTGAAAGTTACTGGCACTCTCTAGATCTGATCCACTAAAGAGGGCTGGCTTATGGACCTGATGTGGCACCATTCAACCAGATTTTTAATCTCCCTCCCATATGCTGATTCATCACCAGCTTTCATTCAGCCAACAACAGTAGTGGTGTTAGTATTGGAGTATAAAGTTGCATTGTTTGCTGTGTAACCAAAATTATGTAGTCAGCTTTGTATTTGCTATTTGCTATGTATGTATCCAATTTAGTAGGAGAATGAAATCTCTGTATTGTCTCTGTACTATTGAACACATCAGTAATTTAAGAATGTAGCCAAATAAGAAGGTAATGGTGTGTTAATGAGAGGCTAGCTAAGAGATAACTGTGGCCAGGGATGAGGTAACACGTGGCCCAAAAAGTAGATTAGAACATGATTAAGTTAATGGGTAGAAACAATAGTGGGAAGTCGGGAGCTGATGTACTGGTGATACGCAACTGTAGACCGATTGGATATGCTAATGCAATTAAATCAGGAGATTGCTATAAAAAATGCTATGCACAAGGATCGGTGGGCAATCAGCAAATAGCTCACTGACTGTCTCAGCTTTGATTTGCAAATTAAAGTTTAACACTTCTTGAAGAATCTTCTGCGTCTCCTGGTCGTTTGTGGGGCACAAGAAACCACGACAAAATTGGCGTAATTGGCAGGATCGGAAAGAGGCCTGCGGAAAGGAAACGGCAGATTGGGGACGCTTCCCAGTCCTCTAGGGACCCCCACAGGGCTAACAGAATTAAGGGTGCACCCAAACAAAAGGCAAGCGCTTTTTGCGACAATTTGGACTAAGAATTCTATTGGTTTTGGGGAGGTCTTGGAGTCTCAGACGTGCGGAACCACTGCCGAAGGGTCTCTCCGGTCCAAAGAATCTGGCAGAATTGGGGGTTAACAGGAGGCTCAGAGGATTGATCAAGAACACTGCAGTGAGGGTAAGTACAAATAAGCTAATAAGAAGTTAAGTGAAGAAAAATTCCACGTGGTGTTGGTAAGTCCCTGTGGATACCGCTTCGTATGAAACGAAGGTCTGAACGGGCAGGGAAAGGAAAAATAGAGAAAATCCTCGTGGATACCGCCTTAAGAGATAAGGGTCTGAATAGACGAGGTGCATAGAGAAAATCCCTGTGGATACCGCTTCGTATGAAACGAAGGTCTGAACGGGCAGGGAAAGGAAAAATAGAGAAAATCCTCGTGGATACCGCCTTAAGAGATAAGGGTCTGAATAGACGAGGTGCATAGAGAAAATCCCTGTGGATACCGCTTCGTATGAAACGAAGGTCTGAACGGGCAGGGAAAGGAAAAATAGAGAAAATCCTCGTGGATACCGCCTTAAGAGATAAGGGTCTGAATAGACGAGGTGCAAAGAGAAAGTTCTGTGGGTACCGCTCTAAGTAGAGGTCTGTACGGGCAGAACAGAATAGGAAACAAGGACAGTCCAATATATAGTTTAAAGCACTGGTAGATAGATGATAGACTAGGCATAGAATTAGAGTAAATAATATTATCTAGTAAACGAACTGTGAATCTCTGAAATACCTTAAAAAGAGAGAACAACATGACAGGTAAAGGAACGGCAGTAGAGATTCTGAGCAAAAGAAATCCCGGTAAATAAATATGAGATCACAAAAACTTCAGAAAAATGGGAAAAAAGAACCAAAAACCTGGTCACAAAGTGGCCAAGAGAAGGAATGTTTGATGTAAGTTTGTGCGAAGAAACGGAGGGACTAATTAAAAATTACAAACCAAAAGATAAATCTAAGAAAAGAGGGCAAAAAAGAGAATGAGAAATGGAAGTGCTAAAGCTCTTCAGAACGGAGGGAGAAAGGCTGAGGAGGACAGGTAGAATATTGATTACAAGCGAGGAAGACACTAAGGTGCTGGAGAAACAGCCTGTTAGAGGGAGAGGAAGGTACACTGAGAAGCTGCCTTCAGCTCCGTACCCGGACGTGAAAGAAACAGAAAGGCCCCTTCCCTATAATGAGGAAGGAACCCCTAAGCAGTGCCCCCTGCTGACGGGAACAGTAAACATGCAGGGAGAAGTACAAGTTTGGGATAATGAGGAGGAAAAAAGACAATACGAGAAGGAAAAAGCGGTGATATGGAAGGAGATACAGGCAGAAAGGATAAAGGTGGAACAGGCAAAGAGAGAAATGAAAGAAGAGATTGAATGGATGAAATACTTTAGAGAGGAAAAGGAGTATGAGGAGTATCGGTTATACCATTGAAATCAACAGACTAGAAAAGAAAGTGGCTCATCAGGGCAGGAAGAGCTGAGGCATTCAAGAGGAAGTGGAAAAAAGATAGGAGATGAGAGTCTTGGAGAAACACAAGAGAGAAGGGAATCAAGCACGAGTAAGGATCATGAGGAGTCCCTGCCACAGGTGTACAGACACAGACAGGAAGAAAGAGAAGGTGACTCATTGGAGGAGCAAGAGTTAAATGGAGAGAGAGGGGATGCGAGAATCTGTGGGGAAGAGGTAGGAGGCAGAAGCCTAGAAGAGCAGAAGGAGGCGGTAGGGAAGCGACTTGCGGAAGTAGAGAGAGAGCTAGATAAGTTACTGAGAGGGGATTGCCAGAGGAGATGCGAAAAATACTCCAGGGGCCAACCAAGTATTGAATCAGGCCAGAAAGGAAGGACTCCACAGGGAGACCGAGGGAAGAAGAGGACCCCGGAGAAATTTGTGTGGGAGGCAGTAAAGACATACCCTGAGACAGATGGGGAGTCAGGTGAGGAGGAGAGCCAGGGCAGGTGGGAAGAAGGAGGAAGAATGATGCCGTTTAGTTAAAGGATCAGGACAAGTGCAGTATATCCCTTGGGGATCCCAGGACCTAGAAGGGCTGAAAAACACTCTGCCCAATCTACATGAAGGAGCAGGGAAATGGATTAGAGCCTTTGAAGAAGAAACGGCGGGACGGTTATTGGCTATGGGAGATTTGAAGGCACTATTGATAAGGTTGATGGGAACCTCCAAATTTAACGAACTAATGGAAATGTCTGGCATAGTAAACTCGAACGACCCAAGAACTGATGGAGTTGGGTTTGACAGAGTGAGGCAGAGGGTATGGCAGGCCCTCAGGAAGCTTTATCCACCCAAAGTGGACCCCAAAGCCTTAAAGGGGGATCCACTGGGAGACACTGAAAACCCAGCAGCCTACGTAGAAAACCAGTTGAAAAGGTGGAGACTGGAGACTGAGCAAGAGGTGAAAAATAGCTTATTTATCACCACACTGTTCCGACATAGCATTTTGGATGCAATGCCTCCGCAAGTAAAATCCAAACTGGAGGAAGTGGTTGGGCTGACGTCAATGACCCCACAAGAATTTAGAGACCACGTAGTCAATGCGGTTGAGAAATACCGGAAAGACAAACGAAAGTTGGCTGAGCAGCAGGAAGAGGTGCAAAGAAAGTTAATACAAATGCAGCTCGAAGAACTCAAAAGGAAGGAAAAAGAGAAAAGCAAAAAGATGCTGCCAGCAACCACCGGTCCGAGTACAGCCATTGAACTGGATGAAGCACCACTATATGGAGGAACTGATCATACTGTAAGACAAGGGCCGGAAAACCCCATGCCAATAATCAACGTCTTTGGAGGAGCATTCCCACAAATGCCCTATCAGGAACAGACTAAATTCAAACAGCCCAGACAGGACTGGAAGTCCCAAGGAGGGGTAAAGAGGAGCTATGGGCAGAGGGAACCAGTGAGGAAACAGGGGGAAAGAGAGGTAGAGAGATTGTGCTGGGGATGTAATCAGCCAGGTCACATGAAAAGAGATTGTCCGTTTATACCATGGCCTATCACACACCAGCAGGAACCGATAAGAAAGGAAGTTAAACAGAATGCAGGGTTCGGACATCAGTTATTTGACTGTTAAGAAAGTAGACTCGGAGGATGGGGAGCATGGCTGACTAAAATGGCAATAACTGTCAGTATTGTATTGTTGAGCTGTGCGCTTGTGCTGTGCTGTTTTCTTCCTTGTCTCAAGTCTCTTGTAGTGCGTGCTGCAACCAAACAATTTCCGATGCTCCTGGCAATTACTGAACCAAGCTTAGTGGAGAAAGAAGCACCGAAGATGTATTGTTACAGCCTACAACACCTGCAGGATGAACAAGAGCAAAACAACAGTGTGGGAGTAGATTGTAAGGGCTACTGAGTTCCCCCCCCCCCCCCCCCCCGTCTCAGGTACAAAGGGACAGGTTTTTGGCTCAGCGGCCCAGGGTAACAGGGAGAGAATACTTTGAGGTCTTGGCGCAGAAAATTATAGTTTAACCCAAGATTTGGGAATAAGTGCTTGAGTTTATTGGGGCTTTTGTGCGCGGACTCTTAGTCTTCTTTCTCTGTGTGAGACCCTATGGGTCTCAAAGGGGGGATATATTGGAGTATAAAGTTGCATTGTTTGCTGTGTAACCAAAACTATGTAGTCAGCTTTGTATTTGCTATTTGCTATGTATGTATCCAATTTAGTAGGCGAATGAAATCTCTGTATTGTCTCTGTACTATTGAACACATCAGTAATTTAAGAATGTAGCCAAATAAGAAGATAATGGTGTGTTAATGAGAGGCTAGCTAAGAGATAACTGTGGCCAGGGATGAGGTAACACGTGGCCCAAAAAGTAGATTAGAACATGATTAAGTTAATGGGTAGAAACAATAGTGGGAAGTCGGGAGCTGATGTACTGGTGATACGCAACTGTAGACCGACTGGATATGCTAATGCAATTAAATCAGGAGATTGCTATAAAAAATGCTATGCACAAGGATCGGTGGGCAATCAGCAACTAGCTCACTGACTGTCTCAGCTTTGATTTGCAAATTAAAGTTTAACACTTCTTGAAGAATCTTCTGCATCTCCTGGTCGTTTGTGGGGCACAAGAAACCACGACATTAGCAAACTTAAATCTGGCATTGGCATTGTACTTAGCCTCACAGCCCAAGTATAATAGAGCAGGAGGTTAAGCACACAGCTTTGTGGTGCAATTGTGCTGGTGATGGTGATTATGGAGGAGGAGCTGTTGCCAATCTGAAGTGACTGGTCTGCAAGTGAGGAAATTGAGCATCTAATGGCACAAGGAGGTATTGAGGGCTAGGTCTTAGAGCACATCGATTAGTTTCATGGGGGCGATAGTGTTGAATGCTGAGCTGTAGTCAATGAAGAGCATCCTGACGCATGCATCTTCACCTTACAGACGATCCCGGGCCGAGTGAAGATCCTGGGCTGAGTGAAGATCCAGTGAAATGGCAGAGGTAAAAGGTTTAGAGGCAATGCAAAGAAGAAAGTTTTCCCCCACAGCGTGATGGGAATCTGCAACACGCTGCCTGAGTGGATGGTGGAGGCAGGTGTTCGCACAACATTTCACCAAGACATAGAAGATGTGGACTGAGTGGAATGGGTTAGTACACAATACTGTGCAAAAGTCTTAGGCACCGTGTATATATAGCTAAGGTGCCTTAGACATTTCCACATTTCTGTATTTACCAACATGGACCGGAGAGCAACTTTGTAAATCTAGCTGGAACTTAGGATTTAGGGAATGTTGTGGGGTGTGGAACAGGTGACAGGAAAAGAGTACCAGGGGCATGGGTGGGTGGCCCGGGCGCAGACACACCCAGCCATGAAACACCAAGCAAGGTCATTTGATTCCAAACAATTGGCTTATTGATTATTACAGAATGTCTCTCTGGTGCTTCTGACTCCCTCCCATCTTGCTTCCTCGTTTTCAAACTATCACTCAGTCCCCTGTCCCTGCCCCATTCCTACTCTCGGTCCACAATAGGTACTCAAATCAGAATCTGGTTTATTATTCTCATATATGTCATGGAATATGAGGTTTTTTTTGCAGCAGCATCAGTACAATGAAAAACATAAAACACTACAGTACCATGCAAAAGACTTGGGCACCCTAGCTGTATATACATGCCTAAGACTTTTGCAGAGCATTGTAGCTGAGTATTTGATGGCTATCGTGCACATGGAGAGCCATAGCGCCTATTTCTGTGCAATGTGACTGTAATTTGCTCAGCATCACTTCCCTGGTAATTGTCATTATCTCAAGTTCCTCATACTTCCCAACTTACAGCGCTTTTGTGCTGTGTTACTTGTACTCTTTATCATGAAGACTGGATTAAGTGGTCTCTGACCACGTACCATAAAACAGTTCCATCTCTCATTTGCACTTACTTAAATTTGTTAGCCTTCCGTTGAAAACCTGAAGACAACTTCTATCAAGGGAACAACATGACATGTTTCCATTTCCGCTCTCTGTTCTCTCCAGTTGCTACCAGCAAGCAAGTACCATTCGTGAATGCAAATGCAAGGCTCCACTCTGGTCATTTTATTTTAAAAGTCTATTATTCTTCCTTTCTTCCATATAAATTATCCTGAACATTTGAGTGGACAATCCACCAGATTTATTACTCAGAATAGCAAGGCAACAGTCAAGAGTATTGTTCACTCACCCATCTCAGATCATAAAGTGTCTGCCCATAGCAGAAAACCATGGTAAGATTAGGTGAAAGCAGGCAGAAGATAAAGAGGCAAGAGATATATCATTCCAAATGTGGGGTTGCCAGTGAATGAAACAGCTGATTTTTGTCACCCATAAGCACTCCAGCCAAAGGGGGCACTGTCTAGACAAGGGGCATAATGATGTAAGAGAGACCACAACTGAAAGAAGAAAATGACCCATTGGTATTAATTATATTTAATGAAAGTACGATGAGGTTGAATGCTTCCAGGGATAATTAATCTAATTATTGAAAATGTGACACAAAATTTTAATGCTTTTGAAATACACAGAGTTTTTAATTCATTCAGAGAGTAGATGAAGAAGAGTTAAATCTAAAGGTGGAAGCATTTTTTTTTAGAGAAAAGGTATCAACGAAAAAGAGAGGACATAATGGGATAGGAGTCACGTGAGGTTGAGAATATTTAGTTCTCGGAAAGGAGAAGTGAGGAAGATAGATTCTTTCTCTTTCCATTGGCAACAGTTTTCTAGGAATTCCTTATAGGGATAGATTAACATTTCCACAAAATTCTGATATCAATAATTTCTATTTGCATTACACTACTACAGGAATAATATCCTGAGTGCTAATTCTGCGTATAATCAGATTAATAAAATACAGTGAACAATAGGGCCCTGGGGATTGTTGTAAAACAGAAGGAGATAAGACCATAAGATATAGGAGCAGAATTAGGCTATTTTGCCCATTGATCTGCTCCACCATTTCATCATGGCTGATCTAATTTTCCCTCTCAGTCCTAATCTCCTGCCTTCTCCCTGTATCCCTTCATGTCCTGACTAATCAAGAATCTATCAACCTCTTCCTTAAATATACGAAGTGACTTGGTCTCTCCAGCGACCAGTGGTGACGAATTCCACAGATTCACCACTCTCTGGCTAAAGAAATTCCTCCTCATCTCCATTCTAAAAGTAAGCCCCTGTATTCTGAGGCTGTGTCCTCTGGTCTTAGACTCTCCCAACTTAAGAAACATCCTTTTACATGCATTCTACTGAGGCCTTTCAGCATTCAATAGGTTTCAATGAGGTCACCCCTCATTTTTATGAATTCCAGTGAGTACAGGCCCAGAGCCATTAAACGCTTTTCATATGACAAGCTTTTCAATCCCGGAATAATTTTTGTGAACCACGTTTGAATCGTCTCCAATGCAAGCACATCCTTTCTTACATAAGAGGCCCAAAATTGCTCAGCATAGTCTGTGTGAGGCCTCACAGTGCTTTATAAAGCCTCAACATTACATCCTTGCTTTTATATTCTAGTCCTCTTGAAATGAATGCTAACATTGCATTTGCCTTTCTTACCAGCAACTCAAACTGCAAATTAAACTTTAGGGGATCCTGCACAAGAACTTCCAAGTCCCTTTGCATCTCAGATATTTGAATTTTCTCTCCATTTAGAAAATAGACTACACTTCTACTTCTTCTACCAAAGCACATGACCACACGCTTCCTAACACTATTCCATCTGCCACTTCTTTGCCTATTCTCCTAATCTGTCTAAGTCCTTCTGTAGCCTCTCTCTCAAAGCTACCTGCCCCTCCACCAATCTTTATATTGTCTGCAAACTTGGCCAAAAAACCATCAATTTCATCATCAAATTAATTGACATATAACATAAAAAGAAGTGATCCCAACACAGACCCCTGTAGAACACCATTAGTCACCGGCAGTTAACCAGAAAAGGATCCCTTTATTCCCACTCTTTGCCTCCTGCCAATCAGCCAATGCTTTATACATGCTACTATCTTTCCTGTAATACCATGGGCTTGAAGCTTGTGTGGCACCTTGTCAAAGGCCTTTTGAAAATCCAAGTACACAACATCAACCAATTCTCCTTTCTCTATCCTGCTGTCTATTTCTTCAGTGAATTCCAACAGATTTGACAGGCAAGTTTTCCTTCAAGGAAACCATGCCATCTACAGCCTATTTAATTATGTGTCTTCAAGTACTCCAAAACCATATCCTTAACAATCGAATCCAACATCTTGCCAACTACTGAGGTCAGACTGACTGGCCTATAATTTTATTTCTTCTGCCTTCCTCAATGTAGAGTGACATTTGCAATTTTCCATTCCTCAAGAACCATTCTGGAATCAATTGATTCTTGAAGGATCATTACAAATGCCTCCACAATAGTTCCAGCTACCTCTTTCAGAACCCTGGAGTACAGACCATCTGGTTTGGGTGATGATGCACCATCAATAACTCTCTCTGAGACATAAAGGCGAGATATCGGCTTTTATTGAATGGAAGAAGGAACAAGCAGTGGTTGACCACCATACTACATCCTGGAGACAGAGAGGCCGGGCTCAGACCTCAATCGCCTTTATACCGGGGTCTGTGGGAGGAGCCATAGGAGCAGTCAGCAGGGGGCGTGTCCAGACAGGTATATGTAGTTCACCACAGGTGATTTTTTTATTCTCACACCTTTCAGTTTCCCGAGAACCTTCCCCCTAGTAATGGCAACTTCACACTCTTCTGACCTCTTACAATCTTGAGCCTCTGGCATACTGCTTGTGTCTTCCACAGTGAGGATTGATGCAAAATACTTACTCAGTTTGTGCGCCATTTCCCTGTCTTCCAATACTACCTTTCCAGCATCATTTTCCAATGGCCTGATATCTACTCTCGCCTCTCTTTTACATTTTATGTATCCAAAGAAACTTTTGGTATCGTCATTAATATTATTAGCTGGCTTACCTTTGTATGCCATCTTTTCCTTCTTTATGACGTTTTAGTTGCTTTCTTTTGGTATTTAAAAGCTTCCCAATCCTCTAACTTCCCACTAATTTTTGGTCTATTATATGCCCCCTCATTGGCTTTTATGTTGGCTTTGACTTCTCTTGTTATCCACGGTTATATCATCCTGCCTATAGAATACTCTGTCCTCTTTGGGACGTATCTATCCTGCACCTTCCGTATTACTTCCGGAAATTCCAGCCATCGCTGCACTGCTGTCCTCCCTGCCAGTTTTTTTTTAAACAATCAATTTTGGCCAGTTCCTCTCTCATGCCTCTGTAATTCCCTTTATTCCACTGTCATACTGATACATCTGACTTTTGCTACTCCTTCTCAAATTTCAGGGTGAATTCGATCATATTATGGTCACTTTCCCCTAAGGGTTCTTTTACCTTAAGCTCTCTAATCAATTCTTGTTCATTGCACAACACCCAATCTAGAAAAGCTGATCCTCTAGTGGGCTCAAACACAAGCTGCTATAAAAAGCCATCTCATAAGCATTCTACTCTCTCTCTTTAGATCCAGCACCGACATAATTTTCCCAATCCACCTGTATATTGAAATCCCCATGACTATGGTAACATTGTCCTTTTGAGTTATATTTTCTTACTCCTGTTGTAATTTGTAGACCACATCTTTACTACTGTTTTTTTTGGGGGGGAGTCCGTATACAACTCCCATCACTGTCTTTTTACCCTTGCAGTTCTTTAGCTCTACTCACAACAATTCAACACCTTCCAACGCTATATCACCTCTTTCTAATGATTTGATTTCATTTTTTACCAAGAGAACTATGGCACCCCCTCTGGCTACCTGCCTGCCCTGTCCATACAATGTGTATCCTTGGACAGTAAGGTCCCAGCTATAATCTTCTTTCAGCCATGATTCAGTGATGCCTACAACTTCATATATCACAATCTGTAAATGTGCTACAAGTTCATTCACCTTAGTGCGTATACACATCCAAATATAACACCTTCAGTTCTCTATTCACCCTTTTCAATTTTGTCCACTTTTTACATTGCAACTCATCCTGTTGACTGCAATTTTGCCCAATCATCAGCCTCTCCTTGCTAGCTGTGTCACCACACACTGGCCCTGTTTATAAATCAACTACCCCATCCTCAGCCCTATCACTCCGGTTCCCATCCCCCGCCAAATTAGTTTAAACCCTCAAACCTGCCCGCAAGGATATTGGCCCCCTTGGAGAGGGCAGTGACTTAATAAGAAGCTAGGGGGCAACAGTTTTACCCAGATGATCTTTAGTATATGGGATTAACTGTCAAAGGAAGCAATCAAAGAAGGTACATTAACAGCATTTAAAAGGTACTTGGAGAGGTACATGGATAGGAAATGTTTGGTGGAACAGGGGCCAAACATGGGCAATGGGATTAACATAGATAGAAATCTTGGTCTGCATGGGCTATTTGGGCCAAAGGGCCAGTTTCTGTGCTGTATGATTCTGTGAGCATATGACACACACAAAGTTATTATTCTAGCGAACAAATACTGTTCCACATTGGTCCCATTTTCCAACACTCAGCCTGTGGCTTTCTATGCCATGGCATTTTGATTTTCTAGTATAACAGCTTTTTGTTATATCTTATGCATGCACACAATTCAGCACAGGAGTGGTTCCATTTCAGCATAATTTGCACCGGTATTGCAGTTCAAAGGATTAGCAGAAAGCATATTTTACATTACTTAATAGATAAATATTAACTAAGGAAATTCACTTGGCCTATCATTCTGTTCCCAGTCCTTGAATTAGCAAGCCAATTTATTACAGTACTCTGACTTACTTTGCAACCTAGCAAATTTTGTTCCAATCATTCTCATGTGCTTATGGAATTTCCTTTCAAAAATAATCATTGAATCTTGCTTTCATTACGCTATCAGGCAATACATTTTCAATCAACTTTCTGAGTCTTGTTTTTTCTATATACAAATAATCTGAAGAATTTGTATGCAGATGTTATAAACTGCCAGGAATAATGACCACTATTAACATTATTATGGAGGAATTATAATTAATATAGCTTCAAGTGCAGTTAAAATAATATGGAAATATGATGGTAAATTATATAATCCAAGTCCTTTTAGATGCATGCTTGACATAAAATCACATTTTTGTGACACATTCCATTTTTCTACATTAACAGTGATGTATGATTACAATGCTAGACATAGCTAAAACAAGGATTATAATTAATGTGAGTATAGAATACACCAGAGATTGAAGTCAACGAATGCAATGTCTCCAACAATAATGAAGTTTGAATTGACTTGCACACCTTGTCAACAAGTGCACTCAGCATAATTGATGGGGAAATTGGAAATTATGTCTTAACATAGAGGCTGAGCTAAAGGTAAATTCAATCTCGCTGCAAAAATTTGCAGGTTTTCTGCATTGCTGGCATTCCCATTGTGTTAGTCCTGTAACTTTGTTAGACCACTTGGAAAATAAATCTCATGTTTTGCTTCACTTATTTTCAGAAAAGAAACTCCCAAAGATCCCAAAGTGTGAAAAGAGTAAACTACTGTGTTTGCTTTTTTCTACCATACTTCTGCCTAATGGTGTAAATTTAACGAAGAGATTGTTTACACTTAACGGTCATGTGTTGCTACACTGAAGGACATTATAACAGACTGAAATGCATGAAAGGTTTTCTACTTTGTGCTGTCCAGTTAATACATTTTGGTTATGTGATAAAGTGGGTTTAGGTATTCCAGAAGTGAAGAAGTGCAGAACGTTATTGCTTTCGCCATATTCTGACAGATGTTAATGTTCAGTATGTTAAGCCATATGACTATAGGAATGCAACATTTAGTGTGCGGCTATGCAGCAGCGAATGGAAGTACACACAAAATGCTGGAGGATCTCAGTAGGTGAGAAATGAATTGCCCATTTCCCTCTATACAACTTGCTGAGTTCCTCCAGCCTTTTGAGTGATTGTGTTGACGCTACCTTCCATGCATCCTGCCGAAGTACTGAGCGTGGCAATGTCTAATGTGACCGAGCTCTTGCTGTAGTCGTTGGACCTCGTGTTGCCTGATGGGGAGGGCAAAGAAAAGAGAATCCGTAGGTGATAATCCAATTATATCAGTAATCAACACAATATAATAATACCCATAATAAAAAGAACACTTTCTAATAGTTTCCTTCCATTCCATTGATCAGGCTATGTGATAAAGTGGGTTTAGTTTGATCAGTGGAAGGAACTCCATTGTTTCAGAACATAAGATTAAGGCAATAGGTTCAATAGTTTATATAGGCTAATAGGATATCAGAGAGGGGTGGAAGCATAAAAATAGTACAACTATTTGTGTGGCGAATCAACAACAATATGTACTCTGTGGTCACGTTATTAGGTACCTCCTGTGCCTAATTGTTTTCTTTGTTTTGTTCTGTTTGTTTGTGATATCTTCTTCCCTGGACAAAGTGCCCACACCCAAAATCACAGAATAAGCAGAATGTTACAGCATGGAAAAAGACACTTTGGTCTGTCAAAATCATACAGATCCTATGCAGGGCAATCCAGCAGTCATTAAACAAATGTGAAATTCACAGAAATGAACACCATTAACTACAGGGTTAACACAAAACACTCATTTAGTTCACTATTGTCTTTCAGGTAAGAACTGCCTTGCTTGGTCTGGCAAACTGGTCACTCTGGACTCACCAGTGTGTTTGATAACCTTGTTTTTGAGATCCATAACCAATAAAAGCAAATATTCAAATCTTGCCTGTTGACATTCATCAGAGAATAGTTCATGAGGTGGGAGTTGTGACCTCACATAGAATTAGTAATATTTGATATCAAACATTTTGCTGAGAGAAAAAAGTGTCATGGTACAAAGTGGAGCCTGAGCAAATATTACAATACTTTAAGAATGGACATTGGACGCCATTCAGTCTCAGGCTGTCCACATTAGAAACTGAAGTGCACACCACTGGCAGTGTGAGTGTTTCAATGTCTTTTCTCACATATAGGAAAGTGGAAGTGAAAGGTGATGGTGAGAATGAGCAGACACAAAACAAGAAAGTTTTTTCTAGTTGAGTCACAAAGCAGGCACTACGTTAACAGTCTACACACACAAAACGCTGGAGGAACTCAGCAGGCCAAGCAGCATCTATGGAAAATAGGACACAGCAAAAACATTTCAGGCTGACTTACCTGATGACTTGTCTTGCCGTAAATGTCAACTGTTTACTCTTTTCCACAGATGCTGCCTGGCCTGCTGAGTTCCTCCTGCATTTTGTGTGTGTTACTTGGATTTCCAGCATCTGCAGATTTTACTGTCTTTGTGTTACTATGGTCTTTTAAAATGACAGTAAAATTTTTGTGACATATACTTCAGATCTCTTCTCCAACTTGCTTTTTGTGTCTGGATACCTATTAAAGAAATTAAGGGAATTAGAGTTAGTGCACAGAAATAGAGCTATGGTGGGAGAATCGCCATAATCTTATTGAATGCTACAGCAAACACATAAAGGGCCAATAGTCTAAATACTTTCCTATTTTTATGCTCCTATATTCTGAGTGATGTAGTCATGTTTATGTAACACTTGTTTAATTTCTTCATATTGCTTAAGAAGAACCGGCTTTGTGTAATGTATATGAGAGACCACCTAAAAGTGGAAAATAAGCTCATTCTAAACATTCTCATGATCAAAATCAGGTTTATTATCACTGACGTATGTTGTGAAGGTTGTTGTTTTGTGGCAGCAATACAATGCAATACATAAAATATTACTGTAATTTACAATAAGAAATATTAAAAAATAAATAAATGGTGCAAAAAATGAGGTAGGTTCATGGGTTTGATGGCCATTCAGAAATATGATGGCGGCAGGGAAAAAGCTGTTCCTAAAGCATTGAGTGTGTGTTTTCAGGCTCTTGCACATCCTCCCTGATGGCAGCAATGAGAAGAGGGCAAAGTCCTTATTTTGCAAACAAGCTGCAAAAACGGGAAGAACGGCACCAGATCTTGGGCAACCTATGACACTGCCATTCCATTAACTTTTGTCACTGTATCTCATATTACCAGTGCCAGTTACAATCATCTGGCAATGACAATGAATATTTACCTACAGAAGCACAGAAGGTCTTTGGTAGATCAACGCACAGCAGATGGATAAGCAGTCAAAAGTTTCAGGAGTCCGCAAGATCCCTATACTTCGTGGGATTTCCTCCAACTCAGAATCAGCTCTGCTGTTTTCCACAGGTACGTCAGAGTTAACTATTCGCTCATCAGATTTCCCAGGGTCAGAGGGCAACAGGCTGGTTACAATATGGTTCCATTGGGATTGTGTTCTAATATTGATTCATGCAGGTGTTGTATCTATTTCAAGAGAGTTATCTGTGACATTCCAATTTGCACAGGGAGAGAAGACAAATAGTTCTAGAGAAACAAATAGCAAAGTCTGCAACTATAGTTCATAAAACCTAAATGACAAGTTGGGAAGCAAAGAGAACAAGGGAAATGAAAAAATTAAGAACTATTATTGAATGTTGGTTATCAAGAAATAACAATTCCTATGTCAAGAAAAACTGCACACAATTTTACAATAATGTTTTGCTCTCACTCCTCCAATTACAGAGTAATTATCATCTTCTGAATACCCCTTTACATAAGTATTTCGCACAATTAAAATTAAGAATATCATAGTTTTTCCTTGCAGTATTATGAGTGAATGTTATCAGCTTGGCTACGGTGTTTGTTTCAGATTTATAATTATAGCTCTTTGATGTGATTCCCTTGTTGACTGCTGAAATTCACAGAATACCAATCTGATAAAATCTTAATAGAATAAGATTGAAAATGTAAATAAGTAAACACAATAGCAATATAAATGGAATTAGTACATCCTAAATTGTGCCATAGTAATGTCATTTAATGAAGCACCCAAGATTAATTTATTTAATTTCTGAGCATGAGATGCTCATATTGATTTTTTGATTGCCTTTTAAGTTCAGTACATTTCTCACCATTCTAGATTTGATAATCACAGACTATCCAGAACTGGGTGGAAATAGCTAATATGGTACATTCTATCTGAGTTAACTCATCTATCACAGTGCTGCATCTTTCCAGTTGTTTATTCTCAGTTTTCAGTCCAATAAATGAACAGAACTCGTATCTTCGTAATGAAGAGACTTCAACTTGAAATATTAACTTTATTTTTCTTTCCATAGATACTAATTATTTACATCATGTTCTAATTTATTTTATTTCTTCCCACCTTAATTTTGTTTTTTCTTCTATCAGCTGGTCACTCCCTGCCTATATTTGCAACACTTCTGATTCTGCTGTAATTCTCCAGGCCCCAGCTGACTAATTTTCACTGTGGAGGTCTGGTCTGTTGACAATTCAGACCTAAATTCCTTTTCCATGCAATTAGTCCCTTTCCATCAACACACTCTCGTGCCTGGCTGAACTTGCTCTCACTTTGAACAACTTCTTTCATTCTACTTGCCTCCCAGATGGGTCCAAGATACGTCTGTCACTTTGTAGGGAAAATCCTTGTTTCTGACCTACTCAGAGCATACCATCTCTTCTTCATCAGTGCACCTCACATCATCTTTCTTGCCTTTACTATCTCCGTATTAGGGATGGTTGCCAGGAGTCTTTAGTGGTAGCAGAATTCCCATATCTGAAGAGTGACCATCACATTTGACATTTACAGAGGATGTTAGTTTTTGAGTAAAATCAACAGAGCCCATGGAGACAACAAACAACTGAGGCACCCACAATTTCTTAGAAGGAGCAGTTGTTTTCATCGCAAATCTTTTTACCCTAAAGCTCTATGCTGTGTAAAGACCAGGAGGAGTGTTGCAGAAACTGTGGCAGATAGTTCAAGATAAGAACTTGATGAAGCATGACATTAAGTCCAAAATGAACCTTTATGAGAAACTGACAACATTTCAACAACACATTTCCATCCAAGACATTTGCCCATTCACTCTTCCATTTCCACCAATACTACTCCTCTTGTAATAGGACCTTGCTCTGTAAGTTCAGGAGGTAATATACCTGTCCTTTTACCTCCCTCCTTTCTCCAATCGGTGCCCAAACACTTCAAGGAGTCGAAGCAATTGACTTTTAATGGAAAACAAAATAGTAGATGCTGAAAATCTGAAAAAAAAATTTAAAAATTAAACTACTCAACAACTGTGGAAAGAGAAACAATTAACATCGGCCTTTTAATTCAGTTTATTTCTAATATAGTACATTGTATTCAATGCTTAGAATATGATTCACTTCATATTGAGAAAGCCTAAAATATTGAGTGCCACTCTACTGAGCACCTCTATTAAGTCTGCAAGTTGATTCCGATCCTCCATATGCTACAACTTTGACTCTCCATCCAACTTTCATTCCGATCGCTCTGTCTTTGACTTCTTACACAGCTTTGGAACAACACTTCATCTTTTCAGAAGACATTTAAACCTTCTGGACACAATATTTATTTATTTCACTAATTTCAGATGATCAGCCACTCCAATCTTGTATCTTACATTTCCAGCATTCAGGTTTTGTTTTCATTCCCCCATCTTGTGGTAATTTCACTTTTATTTTTCTCCTGTTTACACCTTGCCCGGACGTACCTTTTGAGCCTCTTTCAGTGGTTGTTCCATCGTTTATTCATTCAATCTCCCTTAAGGTCCATACATTTTGTTTCCTCCACCTTACTCCAGCAACACCCACACACCCCATCCCATCTATATCAACTACTACATCAAGGGGAGCCAGTGCAGTATTTCCAGATTTGCGGATGATACAAAACTAAGTGAGAATACAAGTGATGAAGATGCAAACAAACTTCAAGGGGATATAGGCAATCTGAGTATATGGAAGGAACACCATGTTGAAAATGTAGGTTGTCCACTTCAGACGCAGCAATAGAAATGCTTTATAGTTTTTAAATAATGATAGATTGGGAAACGTATATGTTCAAAGGGTTACTGATATAACCGTTTTCTGAAAATTAGGGGTAGGCTATTTAGGTGTAAGATGAGGAGAAGTTTCTTTACTCAAGGGATGGTGAATCATTGGAAATCTCTACCCTGGAAAGCTGTGGGAGCAAAGTCATCAATACCTTCACATAGAGATCAATAGACTCATGGATATATCCAAGGTACTCACAATATGGGGATAGAGCAGGAAAATGGTGTTTGAACAGCTGTGATCTTGAATGGTTGAGCAGACTCGAGCAGCCGAACAGCTTACTCTTGGCCCTATTTCTCAAATTAGAACACGAAGTTCTGACTTTTTCCTGAATGAAACTCCCACTTATTCACAGTCAGATATCTATTCTCCTAGCCCTAAGCTGACGACTTAACTAGCAAATCTATTTAAGGTAAGGTTGGTTTATGAAATCCCAGGATCTGCATGCAGCCCTTCAGACAAGCAGTTGGCATGATGAACATGTGCAGTATTTATTCATTTTCTACAGTCTAAGCAATTACATTGACATTTTCAAAGCCTTATAAAACCACTGTAATGATTGGCACAGACTTTCACTGTCCCAAGAGGCTTTCAGTCTGAGACTGAGAATCACAGAAGTAGAGAATATACCAAGCACACCGCCCATGTGACCACTAGTCCAGTAACTGCATCTAAGCTGGCAATGATATTTAACTACAATAATGAATGTAGTGATCATGAACATGGAAGTTTTTTTGCACTGTTTCGTCCTTTGTGTATGTTTTATTACACTGGATAACTATTTTTTTTCCAGAAGTGTTACGTCCTCGGAAATCTTCTTTGTTTATGATAAACAGCTTAAAGCTGAGCACAAATATAATTTCAGACTATTTGTATCACGTAGGAATTTGGAGAAACAAGAAATTAACTTTTATTGACTATAATACATTTAATTGTGGTGCTGACACTTTGCAAAAGTTCAACTAAGCTAAAAATGTTTTGTTGATGATTTTCATTTGTACTCAGCATCTGAGACTTCTCAATTAAGTGACCAACAGTAATCAGCCAGCATTGATGGATTCCAGTTGCCCTGATACCTTTTCTCCATGACCTCAATGGCCTGATGAAATCTTTCACCATGCTCATCACTGACAGTGTCTAGATTTGCAGGGAAGAAGTCTAAATGGGAATGCAGAAAATGAACCTTTAGTGACATGTTGCACTTCATGGTTTTGCATGCTTGAAGCATGTTGTCAACCAGTGGCAGGTAGTTTGGTACTCTGTAGTTGCCATGAAAATTTTCAACAACATCCTTGAATGCCTTCCAGGTGATTTTCTTTGGTTCCACTAGAAATTCTTCAAATTGCCTGTCATTGATGACCTGTTTGATTTGTGGACCAACAAAAATGCTTTCCTTAATCTTGACATCAGTTATTGTAACTTAGATTATAAATTGAAGTAACAAATATAGGTGATCTTGAAAAAAAATGGTGCATGGTAAGGAAATCTTGAGGTGATTTTCATGATCAGCAGCTGAAGTCCAAGGAAGCAAAATCCTTGTCATCCAGTATTATGAATAAAGTTTATTTTTGAAATGAAGAAAGCTTGTCATAATGAATAAAAACTTTTATATTCCCAATTTTTGGAGCTGGCTGTGATATTTAACTATTAAATATCTTTTAACTATTTATACTGATGTACAATTTCAAACCCTTTTCAATTTGATCTGACCTCTCAGATTCCTGTCTTAATCAATGAGAATTCGTAGTATAAGATTGAAGGACACTGTCAATCAACTTGTCCATTGAATGACCAGCTACACACAAATTCACAGATGAAATTTTAAAGCAATTTTGGTTCATAGAATGTAGAACAGTTCAGCACAGGAACAATCCCTCAGCCCACAATGATCTACTGAGCTAACTAAACCAATTAAAAGCCTAGCTAAACTAATTGCTCCTGCCTACACAAGTTCATATCCTATTCACATAGCTATCTAGGGCCTCTTAAACACTTTTAACATATTTATCTCCACCACCACCCCTGGCAGTGAATTCCAGGCACTCCCCATTCTCTGTGTAAGAATACTTGCTCTGCACTTCTCCTTTGAATGCACCCCTTCACACCTTGAAAGCACATCCTCTAATATTAGACAGTTCAACCCTGGCAGAAAGATATTGCTAATCTACTCTATCTATGCTCCTCATAATCATAAATTTCTATCAGATCTCCCCTCAGCCTCCACTGCTCCAGCAAAAATAACCCAAGTTGGTCCAATCTTTCCTCGTAGCCAATCCCTTTAATCCAGGCAGTATCTCAAAAAACCTACTCAGAACTTTCCCCAAAAGCTCGTCATCCTTATGATAATGGGATAAGCACACTTGAATGCATTACTCCAGATACAGAACAAACAGTTTTATAAAGCTGCAACATAACTTCTTGACTCTTGAACTCAATTTGTTGACTAATAAAGGCAAGCATGCCATATGTCTTTTTACTATCCTATCAACTTCTGCAACCACTTTCAAAGAACAATGGGCGTAGACCCCTAGCATCTCTCTGTACATCAAAACTATTAAGGGTTCTGCTATTAACCGTGTACGTCCCTTTACATTTGATCTCCCAAAGGGCATCACCTTACTCTTGGTTGGGTTAAACTCCTACTTCTCTGCCCATATCTGCAACTGATCTATAGCCTACTGCATCTTTCGGCAATCTTCTACCCTATCCACAATGCACCAATCTGTGCATCTTTTGTTAACTTACTAACCCATCCACATTTTTTTGTCCAAGTTTTTTATATATCACAAACAGCAGACGTTCTGGTATAGGTCTCTGAGGAACAGCACAAGTCACAGACCTCTAGCCAGAATAATTCCCGTTGACCACTACCTTCTGTCTTCCTATTCTGAATTAAAAAGTCACCAGAGTGACCATGCACTGCAATCTTCTGGATGACCCTACCACGTGAGATCTTGTTAAATACCTTGCTAACATCCATACAGACAGCATCTACATCTCTTGCCCTCATTGCTCACGTTTCTCACTGGCAGGGATTCAGGAGTTATTGGAATTATATGAATAATATAAATTGCACGCAGCTTGAAGTTAAAAGGACTGCTCTGCAAGCAAACACCTGTCTTTTTGCAGACTGTAGGTTTGTAAATAGGATGTGGAAATGGATGCAAGTATCCATGTCCAGTTTCATTCCCAACAGCTGCGCAACAGAAAACTCTCTGATCTACGGGCTATTCCCAGGGACACACACTGAGACGGACGTCAAGCACTGGGAAAAGGGTCATCAACTTGGTGAAATTCACTCTTTGGCTTGCTTGAAACTCATTGAGCTGTCTGTAAGGGAAAGCTGCTGATGAGCACAGACGGGGCTGCAGAAGCACATGCTGAGAGATGAACTGAAGCCTGGTGCAACTAATGCTAAGTCTCTGTGGGGAAGGAGCACAGCAATGGCTCCTTCCACCACTGCATGTGGAGGGGCAGAGTTTGGTGGGAAAACCCTTGAACAATGAATAATGCAAAGGGCACATCACCCCAAGTGGCCACAAGAGTGGTATAGTGCTCATTTCATTGCTTGTTTTTCTTTTTAAAAAGTTACACTACTGAATGTAATGACCATGAAGGCATACATTTTTTCACACGTTCTTCCTTTGTATTTATTTTGTATTATAAATAAAGACTTATATAATCAGTGTTGGTACGTGGCCAAGTGGTTAAGGTGTTGGTCTGGTGATCTGAGGTTGCTAGTTTGAGCCTCAGCTAAGGCAGCATGTTGTGTCCTTGAGCAAGGCACTTAACCACACATTGCTTTGCGACAACACCGGTGCCAAGCTGTATCGGCTCTTGCCCTTCCCTTGGACAGTGGCGTGGAGAGGGGAGACTTGCAGCTTGGGCAACTGCCGGTCCCCCATACAACCCTGCCCAGGCCTGCGCCCTGGAAACTTTTCAACGAGCAAATTCATGGTCTCTCGAGACTAACGGATGCCTATCTATAATCAAAAACAGTGTCTCTCTGGTGACTAGGGTTACAGCCACAACACTTGGTGGCTTCTTCTGAATATGGCAGAAGTGTAAAAGTGTGGTGTGTTTGTGGGGTGCCATGGCAGCGTAGCAGTTAACATTAATTCTGGAGCCAACTGTAAGGGGTTTGTACATCCTTCCTGTGAACATGTGGGTTTACTCCCACATTCCAAAGGCGTGCTGCTCAGTAGGCTAATTGGTCATCGTAAATCGTCCTGTGATTAGGGCCTGTTCTACACTGCATCTCTATATAAGGAAACTGAAGCCAGCTATCAGATAGAATTGGGTAGCTTGGTCATTTGCAAAGGGTCAGGTACAGAGATGAGTTGGACAGGTTGCAAGAAGTGTGGAACACTTGTAAGGAACAGCAAGAGCACGTGCAAAGAGAGTGAGAGAAAGGGACAAGAAACAGATAGAGAAATTAAAGCAATATAAGGACCAATTAAAAAAGGATCTGAGTGACAAATGGAGAAAGGCCCAGTGGGTGTGTAATGGTCACAGGAATGGCCAAAGAGGAAGGTGAAGAGGTAGTTCAGGAATTACCAACCTGAGAAGTTTACAAATGAGACTGTGCCCGAAACCAGAAGAGGTTATACCCAACACTATCTATCGGGATGACTCCTACTGAGATCAGGCAACAGGAGGTCCAGAATCCTGATGATCCCAGCCAGTCATTACATCGATTTACACCATCCATAAACCTAGAGATAAGCAAAATTCTGGTGCAAGTTCAAAGAAATGATAGAAATTCATCAGATGCACTGAAATAACATACACCTGTCGGTTAAAGCTGAGTGTCCTAAAAATATGTGACATGGTTTGGCCCAAAGTGTGCAGTATGGTACAAGAGCAGCTACTGGTAATGTCAGTAATGAAGAAAGATATTGCTGCTTCAAGGGAGAAGTGAATCAGCGACTGGTGGGAAACGAGAGCAATTAGGGAGTGACAATGTCAATGGGTTAGAACATTGATGAGCCGACATGGATTATGCAGAGTGCAAACATTGGGCAGATGAGAGGGAGGGATAGTCCAGCTTTCTTGAAAATGAGTTTAACCTACCTGAATTCTGCCAGGAAGTCTTAGATTTGAGAATCAACCTAACCTGCAATAGTTCTGTGGGCTGAGGAGACAGACCAAAAGAGAGGGAAGAGAAGTCACCAGGTGCCTGTAGTGAATGTAGTTGCTACAAGGATTTGCTTTGTGCACTAACAACTGGGGCACCTAGCAAGGAATTGCTGCCACAGACCAAGTGAAAAAAAAATGTCATGTTACGGACTCTCACACTATGGTTGGAGACAGGGTCCTAATAAGGGAGGAAGATGCGACAGTCACGCACCAAAACAGATAGAAACCATGTCAGAGCCCTCTCTGTCTGATCTGATGGCCAAGCAGATCATAGGATTAGTGAAGGCAGCATCCAGGTCAGAGAAACAGCTGGCAGCAGCCTCCATTGCAACAACCTTGCACTCAATGTCAGTAAGACCAAAGAGCTGATTGTGGACTTCAGGAACAGTAAGACGAGGGAACACGAACCGATTCTCATAGAGAGATCAGAAGTGGAGGGAGTGAGCAACTTCAAGTCCCTGGGTGTCAAGATCCCCGAGGGTCTAACCTGGTCCCAAATATCGATGCAGCTATAAAGAAGGCAAGACAGCGGCTGTGTTTCATCAGGAGTTTGAAGATATTTGGTTTGTCACCCAAAACACTCAAACTTCTATAGATCTACTGTGGAGAGCTTTCTGACAGACTGCATGACTGTCTGGTTTGCGGGCGGGGGGGGGGGGGGGCTGCTGAACAAGACCGAAAGAAGCTGTCGAAAGTTGTAAAATTAGTTCCATCTTGGGTACTAGCCTCTGTAGTACCAAAGACGTCTTCAAGGAGCAGTGCCTCACGAAGGTGACCCCCGTCACCCAGGACATGCCTTCTTCTCACTGTTACCATCAGGAACAAGGTACAGAAGTTTGAAGGCACACACTCAGCAATTCAGGAACAGCTTCTTCCCCTTTGCCATATGATTTCTAAATCGACCTTGAACCCATAAACACAACCTCACTTCTTTTAATATATATTATTTCTGTTTTTGCATTATTTTTAATCTATTTAATATACATATTTCTACTTAATGTAATTGATCTACTTACTCTTTTTCTTTCTGTATTATCATGTATTGCTTTGGACTGATGCTGCTAAGTTTACAAATTTCACCACACATGCCAGTGACAGTAAACCTGATTTTGACTCTGATTCATGGTCAGCCACAAATATACAAAAGAGATATATTAGGGGGCCAACACAAAGTATACTGCAGATGCTGTGGTCAAAGCAACACGTACAGCAAGCTGGAGGAACTCAGCAGGTCGGGCAGCATCCGTGGAAACGAGCAGTCAACGTTTCGGGTCGAGACTGTTCGTCAAGACCCTCTTCAGTCCTGGCGAAGGGCTGCCCACTGACTGCTCGTTTCCACGGATGCTGCCCGATCTGCTGAGTTCCTCCAGCTTGTTGTACGTATTAGGGAGCCAGCAGTGAGATATGTTAATGGACACAGTAATGATAACTGATTTATTCTTGCACATGATTGGAGGGACTATTTACACTACTAATGCAGGAAGGGAAACAAGAGAAGTAAGCTTCAGGTAGCTGAAATGGAGGGAATTGCAGTTTCCAATAGTCTTCTGTGTATCTAGTCCAAGCAATGAGGATACTAACCTGGGGCTAGTAATACTGTGCAAGGTAGACACTATCATCAGGAAAGGAGCAGACAACATGTCCACTAAGAGACTGCAGTTCCAAGCAGGAACAGGAGAAAGGGCAATGCGTGTAAACATGTCGTAATGTAGGGACTGACACCAACATGAACCGCTAGAAGTTGAGCCTAATATACCACCTGCAGAGGTAGCAGAGATTCAAGATTCAAAATACATCACAGCGTGAACCACAGAGTCCAAACTACAAACAGCATTGATTGAAACTTGCCCAAGGCTATAGAGGGAGAGGGAGAGGGAGAGAGAGAGAGAGTGGGGGGAGGGAGAGAGGTGGGGGAGAGAGAGAGATAATGATTTCAAATATAGGGACCTTTCTCTGGGAGCAGCAGATGAGAGGGAGAGAGAGACTGTCACACATAGACAATTTCCTCCGACAGCGGCAAGCGAGAGACTGGTAGACAGCACTGAACACCTGTTCGACTTCGACTTCCACTCACTCCTCAATGATTTTAATCTTCCTCAGCACTTTAATTGGCAAGATTGGTGAGAAATGGAGTCAATCATGGGTTTGTGCCCCGTCTCCAAGCTTATAGAGTCATAGAAAAGTCAGCACAGGAACAGGACCTTCAGCCCATCTGGCCTGTGCCAAATCATTTAAACTACCTAGTCCCATTGACCTGCACTGGGACCATAGCTTTCCATACCCCTACCATCCATGTACCTATCCAAACTTCTCTTAAACATTGAAATTGAGCTCACATGCACCACTTGCACTGGCAGTTTGTTCCACACTCTCACAACTCTCTGAGTGAAGAAGTTTTCCCTTATATTCTCCTTTAACTTTTCATCTTTTACCCTTAACCCATGATCTCTAGTTGTTGCCCACCCAACATCAGTGGAAAAAGCCTTCTTGGATTTACCCAATTTACGGATGAAGTTACGGGGTACTTAAAGGTACATGATAAAGTAGGACAATTTCAGCATGGTTTCCATAAGGGGAAATTGTGCCTGACAAATCTCTTGGAATTTTTTGAGGAAATAACTGACAGGATAGACAAAGGAGAGTCAGTGGATGTAGTTTACTTGGATTTTTAGAAGGCCTTTGACAAGGTGCCGCACATGAGGTAGCTTAACAAGATAAGAGCCCATGGTATTACAGGAAAGATATTAACATGGATAAAAAATTGGCTGACTGGCAGGAAAAAAAAGAGTGGGAATAAAGGTAGCTTACTCTGGTTGGCTGCCGGTAGCTGGTAGTGCTCTGCAGGGGTCAATATTGGGACTGCTTCTTTTCACATTCTATGTCAATGATTTAGATGATAGAATTAATGGCTTTGTGGCCAAGTCTGCAGTTGATACAAAGATAGGTGGAGGGCAGGTAGTGTTGAAGAAGCAGAGATTCTGCAGAAGGCCTTAGACAGATAGGAAGAATGAGCAAATAAGTAGGAGATGCAATATACTGTTGGGAGTGTCCAACCAAAGGTGAAAATGTTCAACCTCTACATCTTTTTTTTACAATCACAAGACCTGCTAGTTATCAACAACATCAGGCACTACAGGTTTGCTGTACCAGCAGGTTGCTTGGCAGCGATGAAGCTGGACTTGTTGTACACCATGTCGCAGCCTACTTCAGTCGCCCAGGGGAGAAGGTGCCAAAGGCGGTGGGCTGAGGCAGTGCGTGATCCAACAAATGGTGCGTGTGATTGTCTTGGATGTTTACCTCATGATTGAAAGACCTTGTTGAACATCAGTAATGTAGAATACTGCGTTCATTTCACTGGCAAGATTGACTGTGGGGCAGCTGCATGGCATTGATTGTAGCGCGGATCTCATCTTGCAAACTTAATATCTCCGTTCAAATGAATGGGCTTGTGTATCTTGTGCCCACTCTAACCTAGAGCAGGTTCTCTGGAACAATCCTCAGCCTAAGTGCTGGTGGATTCACCGTGATCATACTCCACAATAGACTCCATGCAGAGTAAAGTGAATATCTGCAATTTCCGTATCACCAATAACATGGAGACTTCTGCATTTGCTCTGAACTGCCAGAAAGATCTGCCAACAGAATATCCATGCTCTGGACCAAGAGCAGGCTTCTTGGCCTCCAGGCCACACACTTTGCTCGAAACAATCCACTCGGAGACAACAAAGCACCAGGTCACCCAATCAGCCTGAAAACATACCAGCAAGATATAGATCACTGTATCCAACAGTAGCAGAACCACATTCAAAAGAAAAAGGTCGGGGAGTGGGGCTGAAGAGGGGACAGAACGATTCAGCCATAATTGAATGATGGAGCAGACTCGGTGGGCCAATGGCCTAATTCTGCTCCTATGTCATATGGTCTTAGATGAAAGAAGCAGTTTTGTGCACTGACCGAAGGACACCACCCTTGGTTGCATTGTTCACTGGCACCATCTCCCCCAGAACAAATTAAATTAAAAGCCCTGCTGAAAGGAGAAAGCAAGGAGCCGAAAGGGAATGAATGGACAAATATCAGGGAAAGTAAGAACAGCAGAACAGGTGGCCAGAGATTCTACCAAATGCAATCTGAGATTCCACCAAGAACATGATGTCATCAGTGAATGTATACTGTAGATGGCATTTGAGCTGTGCCTAGCTACACAATCATGAGTATAGAGAGAGTAGAGCAAGACGGTAAGCACTCATCTTTTCTTTTCTCCAGAAGACAATATACATAAATGGATCTAAGGACAGGGGTGGGGTGCGTTGATGCATGTGGGTTAAATTAATACTATTCTGTTATTCCATCAGCTGTCTGCAATGAGTTGAGCATGTTACAAATGCCATCCATAAAACATTAGGCCATAAGACATAGGAGCAGAATTAAGCCATTTGGCCCATTGAGTCTGTTCTGCCATTCCATCATGGCTGATTTATTTTCCCTCAATCTCTTTTACCTGCCTTCTCCACATAACGTATAACACCCTTGCTATCAATTTCTGCTTTAAATTTACACAATGACTTGGCTTTCATAGCTGTCTGTGGCAGTGAATTCACCAGCCTCTGGTTAAAGAAATTCCTCATCTCTGTTCGAAAGAGATGTCCATTTATTCTGATGTTCTGCTATATGGTCCTAGCCTCTTCCAGTATTGAAAACATCCTCTGCATGTCCATTCTATCTAGGCCTTTCAATATTCAGTGGGTTTCAATAAGGTCCCACCTCTTTCTCCTAAACTCCAGTGTGTACAGGTCCAGAGCCATCAAATGCTCCTCATACATAGACTCTTTTATTCCCAGGATCATTCTTGTAAACCTTCCCTAGGCCCTCTCCATTCCCAGCATGTCATTTCTCAGTAAGGTGATCAAAACTTCTCACAACTCTCCAAATATGGTCTGACCAAAGCCTTTTAAAGACTCAACATTACATCCTTGCTTTTATATTCCTGTCCTCTTGAAATGAATGTGAAAATTGCATTTGCCTTCTTTACCACCGACTCAATCTGTAAGTTAACCTTTAGGGAATCTTGTACGATGACTCCCAAGGCTCTTTGCATCTCTGATTTCTGAATTTGCTCCCCGTTTAGAAAATAGTAAACACCTTTATCCCTTCTACCAAAATGCATGACCAAACACTTGCCTACACTATATTCCAACTGCCTCTTCCTTGCCCATTCCCCTAATCTGTCCAAATGATTCTCCAGACTCACAGCTTCCTCAACATTACCTGCCCCTTTATCTATCTTTGTATCATCCACAAAATTTGCTGCCAAGCCATCAATTCCATCAACCAAATCAGTGATATGTAACATGAAAGGTAGTGGATCCAACACCACCCCCTAGGGAACACTACTCTTTCCAGCCAACCACACTCATGCTTTCTGTAGTCAGCCAATCTTTTGTCCATGCTAGTATCTATCCTGTATTATCATGGGTTCTTACCTTGTTAGCAGGCTCCTGTGTAACAGCTTGTCAGAGTTCTCTAAAAATTCAAGAAACAACATCCACTGACTCTCCATTGTCTATTATGCTGACTATTTCCTCAAAAATTTCCAACAGATTTGTCAGACAAGATTTCTCCTGAAGAAAACCATGCTGACTTCAGCTTACCGGTACTTTATTGTGTGCCTCCAAGTAGCCCAAAACTCACCCTTAATAATGACAACATCTTGCCCAACCACTGAAGTCAAGATAACTGGCCTATAGTTTCTTGCCTTTTTCCTCCCTCCCTCTTAAAGAGTGGAGTATATTTGTGATTTTCCAGTTGTCTGGAGTCATTCCAGAATCTAGTGACTTTTGAAAGATCACTATTAATGCTGCCACAATCTTTTCAGCTACTCCTTTCAGACACCTAGAGTGTAGTTCATATGGTGCAGGTAACTTATCCACATTAGACCTTTGAACTTTCCAAGCACCTTGTCGTGTAGCATTGTGACTACACTTACTTCTGCCCCCTGATACTTTTGAATTTCTGGCTTGCCTCTCTTTCACTCCTTATGTCTCTGAAACAACTTTTGGTATCCCCTTTTATATTATTGGCTAGCTTACCTTCATAGAGTCATAGAAAATTACAGCACAGAAACAGGCCTCTCGGCTCATCCAGTCCATTTAAACTGCCCACTCCCAACCACCTGCACTGGGACCATAGCCTTCCGTTCCTCCACCATTCTTGTATCTACTCAAACTTCTGTTGAACATTGAAATCAAGCTTGCATGCACCACTTGTGCTGGCAGCTCATTCCACCCTTTAAGTGAAGAGGTTTTCCCTCATGTTCCTTTTAAACTTCCCACTTTTCACCCTTAACCAATTACCTCTAGCCCCACGCGAACCCATTGGGGAAAGCCTGCTTGTATAACTCTATCTATACCCTTCATAACTTTGTATACTTCTATCCAATCTCCTCTCAATCTTCTATGTTCCAAGGAATAAAGTTCTAACCTATTCAATCTTTCCTTATAACCCAGGTCCTCCAGATTTGACAACATCCTTGTAAATTTTCTCTTTCAACCTTATTTATATCTTTCCTATGGGTAGGTGACCAAAACTGTACATAATATTCCAAATTAGGCCTCACAAAGGACATAAAACTTCAACATAACATCCCATCTCCTGTACTCAATACTTGGATTTATGAAGGCCAATATACCAAAAGCTTTACGACCCTATCTACCTGTGACACCACATTCAATAAATAATGGACCTATATTCCCAGATCTGTTCACGGTGTAGGATCTACCCTGGATGGTCCTACCAAAATGCAACACCTCGCACTTGTCTGCATTAAATTGCATCTGCCATTTTTCAGTCCATTTTTCCACTGGTCCAGATCCTGCTGCAAGCCATGATAGCCTTCCTCCTAGTCCACTGCACCCTCAATCTCAGTGTTATCCACAAATTTGCTGATCTAGTTAACCACATTATCATCTAGATCATTGAGATAGATGACAAACAACAATGAACTCAGCATTGATCCCTGTGGCACACCACTAGTCACAGGCCTCCAGTCAGAGGGGCAACCACCTACCACCTCTCTCTGGTTTCTCCCACTACACCAATGTCTAATCCAATGTACTACCTTGTCTTGAATGCCGGAAGACTGAACCATCATGACCTTATCAAATGTCTTGTTAAAGTTCATGTAGACAACATCCTGCCTTGCCCTCATCACCTTTTCTGATAACTTTCTCAAAAAGCTCTAAAAGTTTGGTTAGACCTGACCTACTATGCACAAAGCCATGCTGACTATCCTCAATCAGTCCATGCCTACCCAAATACTTGTATATCCAGTCCCATAGAATACCTTCCCGTAACTTTCCCACTACTGATGTCAGGGTCACCAGCCTATAATTTCCTGGTTTATGTTTAAAGCCTTTTTTAAGCAGTGGGACAACATTGGCTATCCTCCAATCATCTGGTACCTCCCCTGTCACCAAGGATGATTTAAATATCTCTGCCAGGGCCCTGAAAATTTTTGCACTTGCCTTCCGTAAGGTCCAAAGGAACACCTTGTCAGACCCTGGGGATTTGTCCACCCTAAGTTGCCTCAGGACAACAAACACCTCCTCCTCTGTTATCTGCATAGGGTCCATGAAGTTGATGCTGCTTTGCCTCTCTTTTAGCACCACACATGGATCTTCCAGAGGACCAATTTTATCCCTTGCAATCCTTTTGCATTTTCCATATCTGTAGAATCCCTTAGGATTCTCCTTCACCTTGCCTGCTAGGGCAACTTCATGCCTTCTTTTAGCCCTCCTGATTTCTTTGTTAAGTGTTCTTTTGCATTTCTTATATTCCATAGGCACCTCATTTGTTCCTACCTGTCTATTTTATCTTTTCTCTCAGTTGCCTTCTGTTGTTTTTTCACACTTCTCTAGCTTCCCAGTAGCTATGGGTATACTGTATACTCTTTTTAATATTTTAATGTTATCTTTGACTTCCCTTGTCAGCCATGTTTGATGCATCCTCCTTTTAGAATGCTTCTTCATTGGGATGAACTAATCCTGTACCCTTCAAATTACTTGCAGAACTTAAGAAATGGGAGCAGGAATAGGCCATCTAATCTATTGAGCCTGCTCTGCCATGGTCCATGCTCTGGCCATGGACTCATCTCCACCTACTTACCTTTTCTCCATACCCTTAATTCCCCTAATATACAAAAATCTATCCAACCTTGTCTTAAATATATTTACTGAGGTAGCCTCCACTGCTTCATTGGGCAGAGAATTCCACAGGTTCACCACTCCCTGGGAAAAGCAGTTCCTCCTCAGCCACCGCTACTCCACCTTCATTCCTGCTCATATCCCCTTCCAATCAACTTTGGACAACTCCTCTGCAAACTCACTCATCCCTGCAAACGGAAGAAGTGCTACACCTGCCCCCACACTTCTTCCCTCACCACCATCCTAGGCCCCAGACAGTCCTTTCAGGTGAGGCACCACTTCACCTGCGAGTCAACTGGGGTGATATACTGTATCCGGTGCTCCCGATGTGGCCATTTATACATTGGGGAGACCCGCCGCAGACTGAAAGACCGTTTTGCCGAACACCGGTGCTCAGTCCTCCAGCAGTGGCAGGATCTCCCTGTGGACACACACTTCAATTCCACAGACCACTCCCACTCCGACATGTCTGTCCATGGCCTCCTCTACCGTCAAGATGAGGCCACACGCAGGTCGATGGAGCAATACCTTATCTCCCACCTAGGTAGCCTCCTACCTGCCAGCATGAACATCCAACTCACAGACCTCCGTTGATACCCCTGCCCCCATCTCTATCTATTATTTTAGTCTGGTTCTCTTACTCTCTCTTTTCCCCCCTCACTATAATCTCCCCCCAGCCCTACCTTTCTTTCTCTTTTATTTCCCATAATTCTCCACCTTCCCCCAGCCCATTTCCCTCCAGCCTATCACTTCCTAGCTTTCTACTTTATCCATCCCCCCACTTCTTATCCCCCCTCGACCATCCCATGTTACTTCACTCCTGATGAGGGGTTTCGGCCCAAAACGTTGTCACTACCTCCTCCCATAGATGCTGTCTGGCCTGCTGAGTTCTGCCAGCATTTTGTGTTTTTATTTATTTCCAGCATCTGCAGATTCACTCGTGTTGTCCTCTCTCATGCCTCTTTTATTCCCTTTACTTCATTCTAATACTGATACATCTGACTTTGGCTTCTCCCTCAGACTGCAGACTGAATTCTATCATATTATAATCACTGCTTTCTAAGAGTTTCTTTACCTGAAGCTCCCTAATCAAATCTGGTTCATTGCACAACACCCAATCTGAGTTGCCATTTCCCTAGTGGTTTCAACCACAACCTGCTCTGAAAAACCAACGCACTGGCATTTGACAAATTCCTTCTCTTGGGATTCAGTGCCAATCTGAATTTTCCAAACTACTTACATATTGAAATTCCTCCATGACCATTTGCCCATTTCTGACTCCAGATGTAATTGGTACCCCTTATCCTGGCTACTATTTGGAGGTCTATGTTCAAGCCTCATTGGGGTCTTTTTACCCTTGCAATTTCTTAACTCAATCCACAAGGATTCTACATCATCTGAACTTAAATCGCTTCTACATCCAGTATTACAAAAGTTCTGCTTCCATGTTGCACCTCTTGTGTACTGCCAAAAAAGAATGCAAAACCTTATACGAATCACGAAGCAAACTCAAGGATGGGTTGAATTTTAATGTACTTCTTCCAAAATAAAATCATCCTAACATGGAATAATTTCTTACCAATGGCCTTTCCATTGTTTTCTGATTTTATTATAATTCGCACGTGTTTGGCGTAATCATGAATCGCCGTGTGAAAAAAGTAAGAAGCATTATTTTTCATGCATCTTGCTGCATCCTCATTGGTCGAAGAGGCCGACAAACTGGGAAGACCAGTGCTATCCCACAATGCTGCCCGATCGCGTTTGAAGACGTCTGCGCGGCAACTGGAGCAGTCTGAGCATGCGCACTGAGCTGGCCTGGGATGAGGAGACGCGGTCGGGCAGCAGAGGATGGTAAAGAACCGTTTGGCAGCTCTGTTCAGTGGCTTTAACCGAAGAACGATGAAATTCTTGATTGCACTCGCACTGCTCGCTTACGTAGCTTGTGAGTTTGTCCTCTAGACTTCATCTCTGCACCTTATAGTCACTTACGTTGTGTGAGTGTGGGGGCAAAGTGAGAATTGACTCTGAGGGGATGGGAAAGGGGCTGGAGGAGAGCGGACAGGAGGAATGCTGGTGTGAAAAGTGCTACAGGACAGCGACTAGGAGGAGGTGCGGAGTGTAAGAGGGCTGGGATCGGAGGGTGAAGGGGGCTTGGGGGCACTGAGTACTGAAGTGGAAGTGAATGGGTATCTTATCTGTAAGGTTAGACGCCACGCTGGAATCTGGGGCCTGATGACTGGCACTTTGTGGGGAGGAGGGTGGTGCTGGAAATTCGGTAGACGCTGAGGGGGAGGGAGGTGTTGGAGTGCTAGACTGTAGATGCTGTGGAATTAGGTGATAGAAAATGGGGATGAAGGTTAAGTGGCAGGAAGCTGAGGTGAGATTTGATTCTTAATCTGTCCACCTTTTCTCTTGATTTGTCATGATAAAAGTTGGTTTAATAACTCCTATAAGCACTACTTTGTCTTGAATTACGTGGGCCTCCATCATTTTGAAGGGACCACAAAGGTATGAATTCAAAATTGTAATGTTAGATGATATTATTACCAAAAGTATATTTTCAGAATAGCTTTTTGATGTCTCCTGAAGGTTCCAGACTTTCTACAAAAGTATGCTTCTTTGTGTACCTTCATGAGATTTTAATATTGCTGACAATACCAGTATCAATTGTGCAATCCTAATCATCCCCAAACTGCAGAGGCTGTTCTGAGTCAACTACATTAGTAAGTTTACATATAGTGCCAGCTCCTGTAGGCTCTCAATGACCTGATCATTCCAAAACATAGCTCCTCCTACTAGTCTCCACACAATCTTGGATAGCGAACTCAAGAGATCACACTTTGCAAGAAGTTGTTTTAACACACTTCATTTTTAAATGACTGTCCCTTAAACTTGCAACTATGTCACCATATTGGAGATTATCCCACTAGTGGAAACAGCTTCCCTCTACACTGTTGTGCCTTGTAAGGATCTTTAATGTTTCAGTAAGGTCATACTCATTCTTACAAATTCCAAAGAGGACTATGAATGTTTTATATATATGTATATAGATAGTCCATTGGTGTCTTTGTTAGCTTTACTGAAGCTAGCTTTAATACCAAATTTATTTAATTACTTGAATTTAAATTCCTCAGCTGCCATGGAGGGATTGTATCTCTGGATCAATGGTCCAGAACTCTTGCTGTTAGTCCAGTAAATTAACTGCTACACCACCATATCAGTAAGTTCTAAGATATCATAATTTAATTCATGTTTTCAGGAGCTTGGGTTACTTAAAATGTTCTTAATGCTCTGATTTTGTGTGCTTAAAGAAAGAGTACCCAATTTGAAACTCATCTACTGTTTTCCCCTCAAAATCTTGCAGATTTTTTCTATTTTAATACTTTATACTCTGCAGGATTTTGAAGGAAACAACAATAATGACTTACTAAATAAGTTTTAACATCCCACGTAGTTATCTTGTCGGTTTGTTTTCTGCTTATATGGGAAAATAGATTGGAATAAGAATAAGCCAGTTGGCACCTCAAGGCTGCTACATAGGAGCGTGACGGGTTGGAGTGAAAGCTCAACTTTCTATTCCTTTCTACTTACAGTAATCTTTCACTCTTATCCTTATGAAGAATCCATTTACCTTTGCCTTAAAAATATTCAAAGACTCTTCTTCCATGGCCTTTTGAAAAAGACAATTCCAAAGACAACATTAGTAGAGAAAAAAATATTGCTTGCTCTGTATTAAATGGACACCCTCTTATTTTTAAACATTAGCTCCTATTTCTAGATTTTCTTCAGAGAGAAAATATTCTCTGACATCCAAGACCCCCAGGATCTTGTATGTTTTAACAATTCTTCTCTAACTTGTCTGAACACCAGTGAAAATAAGCTTGTCCTTTCCAGCCTTTCCTCTTAGGCTGCCTAGCTAATTCTGACAGTTAAACATTATTTTCATTTGCTTAAACTAACAGCTCTTTAATTTGCTCACTTTTTAAAAACCTTTAAAAGTTCAAAGTTCTGCTTAAAGGAAGTGACTTCCTCGTATAACTGATTTCCATAAGATGAATTTTTATGTTGATAAATTTTTGATTCTTCAAAGTATTGACATTTTCCCTGGTGTGATGCTCCTAATTGGCTTCGGTCCAAACCAATAATTATTAAATACATAGCATAGCCACCTTTCTTCTGTAAAACTAAGAAGCCATTAGCTTCTCAACTATTTTGAAAGACTTGTATATATGAGAATCATTTTTGGATCTTTGGTTACACAACTCCTTTCATCGTTGATTGACCTTCAGATTCGATTATCATGTCTACATTGTTTGTTGGTGAAACTAAATGGGGTTGCCAAGACCAACAGTGCAGATATATACTCAGTGACAGTGGGGCACAGAAAAGATATTGTGGCAAGTGCAGGTGCAGGCACAGGCCTTCTTTTGTCCTCTGGCTCTGATGACTTGGTTCTTTAAAGTTGATTATAGGCACTTCTGGTCAAAGCGCACCAGCCCATTTTGTCTTGGGCACAAGTGTCTACCTCTTTTGCAGGATTGGCTTTATATTTGAGGCTGTCTTTTGTATCATCTTTGTATTACTTTCTTGGATATCCCTGGTTTCAGTGGCCCTATACAAGAACTTCATAAAGGAGATAGTGTGGCATACAGGAGCTGTTCTTATGGATCATAGGACTTGTCCAGTACAATTGAGTCCTCAGGATTATAGCTTCAATGCTTACCATGCCAGCCCTGTCCCGAACTTCCATGTTGGTCACCTTGCCTACAAGCAATTGCAGAGATCTTGTGGAAACACTCGAGGTTTTTGATGTGTTTCCTCTACAACACTCAAGTCTCTCTGCCATACAAAAGGTTAGTGAGTACGACTATTTTTGTACATTTTGATAATGCTTGACAGTTCTGAGGTTCGTCACGCAAGTGTGCAAGCAACCAAGTGACTGGCCTTGCTAATTTGAGCTGCTATTTCAATGTCAAGAGAGCTGTCAGAAGACCTGATGCTTCCCTGATAAAGTGATCGATTACCATTGATGCTTGTGTTGAAAGGATACGTTGAAGATCTTGGAGCAGGTTGGTGCTGGACCTTGGTCTTGTTCAGACTGATTGTAAGGCTGAAGAATTCTGAGGCTTTGTCAGACTTGTCACTAGTCATTTGAAGCTCAAATAGCAAATGTGTCATAAGGGTGCAATCGTCAGCAAACAGTGACCCAAAGATTAGTTTCTCAGATGTCTTGGTTCTTGCCTTTAGTCTCTGGAGGAACCGAGATGATCATATTGGGAATGTTGATGCAATACTGAGCTCTGGCAGCATTTCCTTTGAGACATAGAGAATCAAATGGTTAAGGGTGACCCACATTGTTGCCTTTACAGGGACAGAGCTGTAGCATCTTGAAGACACTGTGGCATTCCCTGCCTCCCAAGTGCTGTTATGATGGCTTGGAGGCCAGTTCTTTGCAAAGTTCAACAGGAAGATCACCTGTGACTAATGTCTGGCTGGGACTAGTTTAATTGATTGATTTTTTTGACTCCATTCAGAGCTGGCAGTAGGTCAGTGCCATCCAGAGTGGGTTTCTGTGGGACTACGTCCAGGGATGCAGGGTCAAGAGTTGAGGGACTTTTCAGGATGTTGGATAAATGCTCTCTTTGTATTTGAGTGACATGCTGCTGTCAGAGGAGAGAAGCGGAGTAATGCTGGTCTTTGGGGGTGCATAACCAGTTTTTGACAAGCTGGAAAATCTCCTTTGTTTGGGCCAGCATAATACTGGACCTCATCTGTCTTGTGAGTTGATAAATTGTCCTGCATTTTTTGGAGTGCTCTTTAGGTTTTTCCTCTTCAGATGATTGAAGTAAACATTCTTTGACACAGAGGCAATATTGTTCTGCACTCAGAGGCATTGAGGTTTTGAAGTTTATTTTCTCATCGTTATTGTCATCAAACCAATCCTGGTGAATTCTTTGCTTGGGTCCAAGGACAGACAATCTTTGCAAACTCAGTAACCATCTGTTTGAACTGGTTCTGCTTCTCATTTGGGTCTCCAGTAAGTAGTTAATGAGTAGCCAGCATGACATCAACTTAGAACTGGTATTTCTCCCTTAGATATGAATACTTCAGCTTCACACCGTTGAATGTGGCTTGAGTAAACTTTGACTGCCTACAATGCATAGGGACAGTATGGAGGTTAATAACTGGTCTGTGATTTGTGGACCACTCTGTTCTTCTTGAGGCTCTGGTGTTACATGGAGGATATCCCACCTACAAATTATACCAATCTATGTAAATATTTCAGCTTGAAATCATCCAATTGTATTTGTTGGCTAGTCTAAAGGTGTGGTGGTGGCAGTGGGGTTGTTCATAGCATACATGGTCATTAAGAGCAGTCCGTATCTGTTTGTCTTTCCAAGCCACTGTGAGCCCATTACGCCTTGTCAGCTTTCTCACCTCCAGCTCTGGTGTTGAAATCGCCAAGTATGGCGAATGCAGGAGTAGACTTCACGAGAATCAAGGTTCTCTTATATAAAAAAAACTTATTGCCATTGCAGCTGATCAGGTTGGAGGTGTAGACTCTGATGATGGTAACATGTTGGGAGCAGTTGAGGAGGAAAGGAAGCTTCATGAGGCATTTGTTGACACGAGAGGAGATGAGGAAGTCTGTGGTGAGCATGATGTAGGCAGCAAATACTCCTGTTCTCATTTTCAGTTTTGCCCTTCCACAAAACAGTGTCGTCTCCCACTCCTTTAATTGTATTGATATCCTTTCTCCCAAAATTTACGACTTCACACTATTCTGCATTAAATGTCTGTTCCGACTATGTTCTCCTGAAATTTGATACTTCTGAGTTTCAGTATTTCTGAAATGAGTGTCACTGTGGGCTTAAAAATGATGGCCAAATTATCATTGTAACTGGGAGATTTTTCTTTTGTCTTGCATTGTACTGCTGCCACAAAACAACAAATTTCATGATGTATGTCAGTGATAATAAACCTGATTTGAAAATGCCAGATGTGACATTTTAGCATTCAAATAATATTGTATGCAAATTGCAGTGTTTTTGGAGGTAAAAAATTTTTGGAGGTTGAATATATGTGGGTGCTACCTTGTGCTTCATCCAAGCCTGTTGCAAGATCTTAGTTTTGCTCTTTAGGGTCAAAATCTGTCAGTAGACAGGAAAAAAATAATAATAGAATTATAAAAATGTGAACAGCAATAAACTTTGTTCCATCAGTTGTGGTCAGTTATTCAGCTGGATATTAATCATTTGCATCAATGCCACTTTCTCATGCTAAGACTGTTCTTATGATTATTCCAGTTCTTAAAAGAATATCCATTTTGAATGTACTCCCATGCAGAAAACTCCAAAGGTCCACAAGCCTCTTGAGCGAAGAAATCTCCATTTTGTAAATTACAGACTTCTTGTATGTGACTCTAGAATGGAGAATCAGCTTTTGGAAAACATGCTGTAAGATCTTCAAGAGCTAGTCTGAATAACTGGAAATTGTAGGACCTAATTACTGATTCAGTCTCTACCTGGAGAGCTACCTTCTCATTGCAGGAAGCAACCTGCAAAACATTTTTGTTGCTTCCAGGACAAGTTTATCCTTGATTGAGGTGATAAGGCTGTGCATTGTATTGCAGGTGTAATCTTACCAAAATCCTGAAAGCAAAAGATTTGCTTTGCAAAGAGAGTGTTAAAGATTAAACTGGACCCTGATTTTTCTTCTTGCATGGATGCAAAAGATCTTGTGGCACAATTTTGTGAAGACCCAGAAAGACTTACCTCTATCTTGGTCAATATTTATCTCTCCATCAACATAATTTAAATATGTTATCTGCTAATCATCACATTGTAAAAGACTGTGTACAAATTAATTGTTGTGCTTCCTATATCATTGCAGTCACTCTGCTTGATAAACCGTGCTTTGGCTTTAATGACATGAGCTGGTGAAAGACGTTGTAATCTCAATTTTTAATCTTTCTTACTCTTGTAACAACTTTGCAATAAAATCTTATTTAACATTATTTTCTTAATTGTTTATTGAACTGACATGAGAAATTTCTGACATGTTTGGTAATCCACCAATTCCTCTGAATAGCAACATTCACTAGCCCATTTCCACTTTAAAAAGGACCTTTTTGCTCTAACAATAACACACACAAAATGCTGGTGGAACACAGCAGGCCAGGCAGCATCTATAGGGAGAAGTGCTGTCGACGTTTCAGGCCGAGATCCTTCGTCAGGACCCTTTTTGCTCTTATCAAAATAGGCATTTTTACATTTCTGCTGCTTGTTCTGCCACCTGCTACTTGCAACAATCAACTTGCAACATTTTCACTTTTTAAAAATTGTCAGCCAACTTGATAAGTCATTTGATTTCTTCCTAAATCATTGTATGTTTATAAATAACTGAGTGAGGCCTAATCACTGATTTTTGCAGCTTCCCAATAATTGCAACTTACTGATCCAAAAATGCCACCTTTACAAGATGGAAGATAGCTATTTACAGGAGCAAAAATGCTACTGGAATCCTGAAATTCAAAGCAAAATGCTTGAAATGCGTAGGTTCATAACTGAACTGAAATATATCATTGGCATCATCCTGCTTTAAACTAAATATTGATTAGATTATTTACAAACCGTTTTGCTCAAAATAGAAACCTGCAAGAATGATGAAATATGACAACAGAAATGCACTGCATCAAACTTTTGGCTCTTCGAGAGCAATTCTCTTTTCCAAGCTGCCTGATATAACCAACTAGCCAAGAAGATAAGTAAGCCAATGCAAACTGGAAAAACATAGCTTCTTGTATATTATTGAGATATCAGTGCATCATAGTTAACTAGAGATTTGCTAGCTTAATCCATAAAATCATCAAATGAGTTCTAGTTAAACTAATAACATACAGATAGATAGGATTGCGAAGCATTCTGTTGGAAATGAATTGCCATAAACTTAAGTGTGTGAAGTATTTGCTGAGAAATTCTGAGATTGGACTGCATTGAGATGGAGGTAAAGTAGGTGTCTTGCATCTATAAATCTATAACTAGCAAAGGATGAGCAATTGCAGAAGAAATATTATTTTCTACTGCAATAAATAATCTGCTGGAGGAACTCGTCCTATCATGCAGCATCTGTGTATGGGGGGGGGGGGGGGGGTTGATGGCTTGAGAGGAGGATTTGTTGATATCTTGGATGAAACCTCTGCATCAGGACTTGTTCCTCCAGAGTGAGAGTGTGTGTGTGTTTTTGTTTGTTTTTCTGGATAATTGCTACAATTTCTGTCTGGGAAAGTGGAGCTATTCAATCAGGACAGATTGCACTTGAATTAGAATGGATCTTCCATTGTTGCTAAAGGGTTTGTTGATGCTATTGGGTAGGGGTAAACTAATTTTGGCAGGGGATTGAAACAAAGGAGTGTGATAGGTGGTAATATTGAATTAAAAACTCCCCAGTAGTGGATGGAACTAGGAGTGGTCGGTGATGGATGTGCAGAGGAGGTGTGGGAGGAGAGAGGGAGAAGGACACAAAAGGGCTGGAGGGGAGGGTAATCTAAAACTGGTGTGGAGGGGGCATCTTGGAAGCACCAAATGCAGTAGATGAGGTTGGAAAAAGTGCTTATGAATTTTTACTTCATCTGATGACCTGTTTAGGTCCCTGGACGGTGGAGAGGGAGGAGGTTGACACCTGCAATTGTAGTGGAAAGTGCCAGGCATCATGGAAGAGTGGTCTGAAGGGACGAGGGGCCCTGGGAGTCATGGTAAGAGTGGTCCATGCAGAATACAGGGAGAGGTAAAGAGAAGAAAATGGTGATGTGATCTTATTGCAACAAGCAGAAATGACATAGCATGGTATTGTGGATAAAGAGCTTTATAAGGTGAAAGATGGACCAGGGAGCTCTATCTATTTTATAATATTGATGTGAATATGAATACAGGAAGTGCAATTGGTAATTTTGCAAATTACACAACAATTATTACTGGTATTATTATTGAGGAGGATGGTTCTTCAATACAAAACCAATTTGAATAAATTGTGTGGGGAAAACTGGCAAATAAGCATTTGATCCTAAATACAGGCAGATGCTGTGTCATGTAAGGTTTCTATTCGTGAGAGCTGTCTTAAGCTGACTCTCTTTCTAAGTCTGAATCATCCACTTCTGTAGCTACCCATATCATATTACTCTAACTTCGAAAATTTGAGTGAGCTAGGTCTTTTCTCTTTGAAGTGAAAGACGCCAAGAGGAAAATTGATAAAGGTGTATAAGATGATAAGAGGCATAGATAAAATAGACAGCCAGTGCCTTTTTCCCCCCAGAGAAGCTAATGTGAGAGGGTGACTTTTAAGGTGATTGGAAGAAAATGTAGGAGGCATTTCAGAGGATTTTTTACACAGAGTGGCAAGTTCGTGGAACACACTGTTAAGGTTGGAAGGGCAGATACATTGAAGAGACTCTCAAGCACATGGATGAAAGAAAAAAAGGAGGGTTCTATGGAAGGGAAGTATTCAAATGATCTTCAAGTAGGTTTAAAAAACGTTGCACAACATCATGGGCAATGTTGTAATGTGTACATGTATGTTGTATGTATACAAAACTAGTCAGGCCGGAGCACAATATGCATTTCTGATTGCAACACTATCAGAACGATATAATTGCATCGATGTGCATGTACTTGTTCAGCAGAAAGTAGACTAGGACTGAGATTTCATTCGTGGAGGGAAACTGATAAACCAGAATTATTTTCCATGGAGCAGAGAAGTTGGGGGTGGGGGAGAACTTGATAGAAATGTACAAACTCAAGGGATGAAGATGGTGAGAATTTTATTCCATAATAAAGGTATATATAACGAGAAGGTACAGGTTTTAGGTATATGGTTGGGAATTTGAGGATGACTCTTGCTCGCCCAGACAGTAGTTGAAATCTACCTGGTGGCAGTGGCAGTGGAGATAGATACCCTGACAGCGCTTAAGAAAGATTTAGATGAGCTGTTGAAATGCTAACTCTAGAAGGCTATGTAATAAGAGCTGAAAATGGTGTAAGTGTGATATACTTTAATATATTTCCTATATTATGCTATTAAAAATGTTACTGTCATATTTTGAAAGTCATCAGCATTGGAAATTGCACTGCATATTCCAGGCTACTCAAATTGACAAACTAAAAACATGTACATTTAAACTAGTGAGAAATTCTATGCATGTGCAGGTCTGTTGTGGTTTTTGTATGATGATTAAATCTATTTATCTATTTGCATGTTTGGTTTTGTGTTCAATCTTTGCGTTCCTTGCCGTAGAAAGTTCAGGATATTGAGCTAATGAAAGATGTGATGCTCCTTTTCTTCAAGTGATTTCAGTAAAGACGCTTTTGCTTTGCCTTACCTTAATTCCAAATGATTTGACAAACAAGGATATAAACAAAACACTTTACTCCCAACATCCATGTCATTAATTATTTTTTCAATGTAACAGCCTGCCATTTTTTATAAAAATATTAGTTTACTCCACCAAATTGCTCAGAGAAATCTACCTAAGTAGTAAACAAACTTGTGTATATACAGTAGGTTATTAGAAGTGAGAAAGTAAGAATTAAAATTTAAATGCTTAAAATATGATATCTTTATTTTCTTCCAGCAGGTTATTTGATTTGGAATTGTTATTGGGTTAAACATTGCAGCACTTTTAACCTATTCTAAGATCAATCTAACCCTTCCCTTCCCCATAACCCTCCATTATTCTGTCAAGGTGGCTTCAAGTTGGATTTTTCATTAAACCTTTCAGATGCTTGATAGAGATCTTTTAACTTTGTAGTTTTGAATACAGCCAATTCCCCCTTCCTTAAGCTTTGAAAGAGAAAACAGATTCAAAAGGTCTTTTGTATAATTTTTGATTTTAATACTGGGAGGTTATTGGGTTATTTTGGCTGGGGGCCAAATAAATATCCCAATGTGGCCTCTGACATACAAATTGGTTGGTGTTGGTAGTTTTTTGGAGTATAAATACTCTGTTTTTCTATTGCAGCTGTCTGGGGAAACTTTGTCACCATGAGGTAATGTACAGTTTGTAACTATTTTCCTACAGTTCTGCTGAATACTGTTAGTCTTGGTCATGTGGAATGTAGTTTATTCCAAATGTATTAGAACATGAAGTTTTGCAAACCATTTCTTTAAATTCATGAATTTAAAATTTGAGGCTTCAGTTATTATATGTAGTAAAGAAGTTAATTTAATTTAAGGCCTGGAATATGTCAAATTCCTCAAGCGTGCTTTGGACAGCTTATAAACTACGCATTAAGATCACGGGTGGTAGTAAGCTGGAATGAATTAACTCATATTTGCATTTTATTAATCTATTAATTTAGTAAAAACGACCAAAGGTTTTGAGTTAACCATCAGAAATCCTGAGTGTTTTGCTTAATTCTGATTAATATTGTCCACTGCATTAGCCAAATTACAGTATTCCAGGAGGAACTCAGAAGGCCAAGCAGCATTTATAGAAAAGAGACGGCATCTGTACTGAGTCCTGCGGAAGGGTCTTGGCCCAAAATGTCAACTATGCTCTTTTCCACAGATGCTGCCTGGCCTGCTGAGTTTCTCCAGCATTTTGTGTATGTTGCTTGGATTTCTAGCATCTGCAGACTTTCTCTTGTTTGTTACAGTATTCCAGGATTAGTTAGTGTGGGCAGTGGTTTCTAATCTCTTGAAACTCCAAATACTTATAGTGAGAGAATTTTTTTAAACTGCAGATTCTGGAAATATATAAAAAGCAGAAAATGCTAAAAAAAAACACAGGTATCAGTCAATAAGCACCTGTGGAATGAAAAACTGTTAATGTTTTGGATTCAGGACTGGGAAAGAGCAAAGTGGTTTGATAAATCAGGAAGAACAGTTTATCAGAAAGATAAAATAACATTAAAAATATGAAGTGTACATCAGAGCTGAAGGAAGTGCCCATGAGGGCAGGCACATGAGTGAAGAGAGAAAAGCTGAACTCTAAGGCCACAGTCTTTCTATTTACTGCACTTCTATCCTTGCCAGTACTCATTCTGGACAGGTCACAAATAGTGTTTACCTGGTCCTTACTTTCTACCACACCAGCCTCCGCATTCAACAGATCATCCACTGTCACCTTCACTTTCGGCACTCTAGGCATCATCCCTTTTGCAACTCTTTGGTCTGCTGTTGCTCTTCCCACCAGCCTTTCCCTGGCATTTTCCCACAAAACCTAAGAGATACAGTAGTTAACCTCTTTTTACATCTTCCCTTATGACCATCCAGTTACCCTAACAACCGTGCCCTATCAGATATTTTTGTTCTTTCCCCATCCACCTCCTCTCAAAATGCCACTTAAAATGGATTCATTTTGTCTTTTTCCCAGTTCTAATAAGACAGGAACATTATTAGGCCATCTGACCCATCGAATCTGCTCTGCCATTCAATCGTGACTGATCCTTTTTTTCCCTCCTCAACCCCACTCCCCAGACTCCTCCCCGTAGTCTTTGATGCCGTGCCAATCAAGAACCTATCAATCTTCGCTTTAAATACACCCAATGACCTGGCCTCCACAAGTTCACCACCCACTGGCTAAAGAAATTTCTCCGCATCTCTGTTTTAAATGGACACCCAATCTATCCTAAGGCTGTGCCCTCTTGTCCGAGACTCCCCCACTGTGGGAAACATACTTTCCACATCTGCTGTCTAAGCCTTTCAACATTTGAAAGGTTCCAATAAGATTCCCCCTCCCCCATCTTGTTCCAGTGTGTACAGACCCATCAAACTTTCCTTGTATGATAACCCTTTCATTCCTGAAATCATCTTCCTCTGAACCCTCTCCAATGTCAGCACATCTCTTCTTAGATAAGGAGTCCAGAACTGTTCACAATACTCAAGGTGAGGCCTCACCAGTGCCTTATAAAGCCTCAGCATCACATCCCTCTTGATAAGGGGTCTTTGACCTGAAATTAAAATCTTGTTCCGTTTTCCACAAATGCTGCTTTTGATCTTTTTTTTTTTAGCATTTTCTGTTTTTTTTTCCTTTTTAGCATTTATTCATTGTGGTACACTTGACTCAATTACTGATCGAATGAGTTGTACTCTATTATTTTATGCATGAGCAACATTCCATTGATGTGAAAGTTTAAATGTGTCATTAAATGAAGTCTGGTAATGTGCCATATACTATGTGAAGAAAGGATTAATATTGCACTATAGTTTGTATACAAAAGGTAAACAAATTTACAGGCAATGTTTGAGTGAACACAGAGCTGTTTCCATTCTTCGGAGAACTGAAAAGAAATCGGTCATCATTGAACGACGGAACAGACTCAATGGACCAAATGACCTAATTCTACCAACAGGATCCCACTACCAAGCACATCTTTCCCTCCTCCCCCCCCCTTCTGCTTTCTGCAGCGATCGCTCCGTACGCAACTCTCTTGTCCACTCGTTCACCCCCATCCCTTCCCACCGATCTCCCTCCTGGCACTTATCCTTGTAAGCGGAAAAAGTGCTACACCTGCCCTTACACTTCCTCCCTCACCACCATTCAGGGCCTCAGACAGTCCTTGCAGGTAAGGCGACACTTCACCTGTGAGTCTGCTGGTCTGGTATACTGCGTCCGGTGCTCCCGATGTGGCCTTTTTATATTTTGGTGAGACCCGACGCAGACTGGGAGACCATTTCGCTGGACACATACGCTTGGTCCACCAGAGAAAGCAGGATCTCCCAGTGGCCACACATTTTAATTCCATGTCCCATTCCCATTCTGATACGTCTATCCATGGCTTCCTCTACTGTCAAAATGAATCTAAACTCAGGTTGGAGGAACAACACCTTATATACCGGCTGGGTAGCCTCCAACCTGATGGCATGAACATTGACTTCTCTAACTTATGTTAATGCCCCTCCTCCCCTTCTTACCCCATGCCTGACATATTTAGTTGTTTGCCTGTTCTCCATCTCCCTCTGGTGCTCCCCCCCCCCCCCCCCCACCTTTCTTTCTCCCGAGGCCTCCCGTCCCATGATCCTTTCCCTTCTCCAGCTCTGTATCACTTTCGCCAATCACCTTTCCAGCTCTTAGCTTCATCCCACCTCCTCTGGTCTTCTCCTATCATTTCACATTTCCCCCTACCCCCACTACTTTCAAATCTCTTATTATCTTTCCTTTCAGTTAGTCCTGACGAAGCGTCTCGGCCCGAAACATCGACAGTACTTCTCCTTATAGATGCTGCCTGGCCTGCTGTGTTCCACCAGCATTTTGTGTGTGTTGTTTGTAATTCTACTCTTACATGTTATGGCCCTTGAGGTGCTCAGTTGTCTGTCACTTAAATTTTCCATCTCACTTCCACTGTGATTTCTGTGTTTGGTTCTTGTGTTGCTCAAATGAAACCCAACATAAGCTCAGAGAAGAACATCTTGCCTTCATATTGGGTACATTATAGCCCTCAAGCTCAACATTGAATTCAACCATTTTTGATATCCAGCTTTTCTGGTTTGTCAAAACCAGCTGGTTTTGATATAGGTGCATCAACATTTTTATTAGCCATAGAACATTACAGCACAGAATCAGGCCTTTTGGCCCTTGGCTATGCCGAACGTTTTTTCTGCCTAGTCCCACTGACCTGCACCTGGACCATATCCCTCCATACACCTCTCATCCATGTACCTGTCCAAGTTTTTCTTAAATGTTAAAAGTGAGCCTGCGTTTACCACTTCATCTGGCAGCTCATTCCACACTCCCACCACTCTCTGTGTGAAGAAGCCCCCCCTAATGTTCCCTTTAAACTTTTCCCCCTTCACCCTTAACCCATGTCCTCTGGGTTTTTTTTTCTCCCTTAGCCTCAGTGGAAAAAGCCTGCTTGCATTCACTCTATCTATACCCATCATAATTTTATATACCTCTATCAAATCTCCCCTCATTCTACTATGCTCCAGGGAATAAAGTCCTAACCTATTCAACATTTCTCTGTAACTCAGTTTCTCGAGTCCCAGCAACATCCTTGTAAACCTTCTCTGCACTCTTTCAACCTTATTAATATTCTTCCTGAACTTCGGCCTCACCAATGCCTTAAACAACCTCACCATAACATTCCAACTCTTCTACTCAATACTTTGATTTATAAAGGCCAATGTACCCAAAGCTCTCTTTACTACCCTATCTACATGTGATGCCACTTTTAGGGAATTTTGTACCTGTATTCCTAGATCCCTCTGTTCTACTGCACTCCTCAGTGCCCTACCATTTACCTTGTATGTTCTACCTTGGTTTTCCCTTCCAAAGTGCAATACCTCACACTTGTCTGTATTAAACTCCATCTGCCATTTTTCAGCCCATTTTTCCAGCTGGTCCAGATCCCTCTGCGAGCTTTGAAAGCCTCCCTCACTGTCCACTACACCTCCAATCTTTGTATCATCAGCAAATTTGCTGATCCAGTTTCCCACATTATAATCCAGATCATTGATATAGATGACAAATAACAATGGACCCAGCACTGATCCCTGTGGCACACCACTAATCACAGGCCTCCACTCAGAGAAGCAATCCTCCATTACCACAGTCTGACTTCTCCCAATCAGCCAATGTCTAATCCAATTTACTACCTCACCATGTATACCTAGCGACTGAATCTTCCTAACTAACCTTCCATGCGGGACCTTGTCAAAGGCCTTACTGAGGTCCATGTAGACAACATCCACTGCCTTCCCTTCATCCACTTTCCTGGTAACCTCCTCGAAAAACTCTAATAGATTGGTTAAACATGACCGACCACGCGGAAAGCCGTGTTAACTCGACCTAATGAGTCCCTGTCTATCAAAGTACTTGTAGATCCTATCTCTTAGTACTCCTTCCAATAATTTACCTACTACCGATGTCAAGCTTACCGGCCTAAAATTTCCTGGAGTACTTTTAGAGCCCTTTTTAAACAACGGAACAACGTGAGCTATCCTCCAATCCTCCAGCACCTCACCTGTAGATACTGGCTTTTTAAATATATCTGCCAGGGCCCCTGCAATTTCAACATTAGTCTCCTTCAAGGTTCGAGGGAATGCCCTGTCAGGTCCTGGGGATTTATCTACTCTGATTTGCCTCAAGAAAGCAAGCACCTCCTCCTCTTCAATCTGTATAGGTTCCATGACCTCACTACTTGTTTAATCAACACATACAAACAAGCTGGTTGAGCTCAGCAGGTCAGGCAGCATCCGTTGAAATGAGCAGTCAATGTTTCAGGCAGAGACCCTTCATCACCCTTCGAAATTCTTCTTGGCCCTAAACGTTGACTCCTGATTTCAATGGATGCTGCCCGACCTGCTGAGTTCATCCAGCTTGTTTGTACGTGTTGATCTGACTACAGCATCTGCAGTGTACTTTGTGCTCACTACTTGTTTGCCTTATTTCCATTGAGTCCATGCCAGTTTACTTAGTAAATACAGACGCAAAAAACCCATTTAAGATCTCCCCCATTTCTTTTGGTTACATACATAGCCAACCACTCTGATCTTCAAGAGGACCAATTTTATCCCTTGCTATCCTTTTGCTCTTAGTATACCTGTGGAAGCTCTTTGAATCATCCTTCACCTTGACTGCCAAAGCTACCTCATGTCTTTTAGCCCTCCTGATTTCTTTAAGTATTTTTTTGCACTTTTCATACTCCTCAAGTACCCTATTTGCTCCCTGCTTCCTATACATGTTATACATCTCTCTTTTCTTCTTTATCAGAGTTCCAATATCCCTAGAGAACCAAGGTTCCTTATTTTTATTCACTTTGCCTTTAATCCTGACAGGAACATTCAAACTCTGCACTCTCAAAATTTCTCCTTTGAAGGCCTCCCACTTACTAACGACATCCTTGCCAGAGTACAACCTGTCCTAATCCATATTTTTTAGATCCTATCTCATTTCTTCAAATTTGGCCTTTCTCCAGTTTAGAACCTCAACCCGAGGGCCAGATCTAACTTTATCCATCATCAAGTTGAAACTAATAGTGTTATGATCACTGGAACCATTGTGTTCCCCTACACACACTTCCGTCACCTGTCCTAACTCGTTTCCTAATAGGAGATCTCATATTGCATTCTCTCTATATATTGATTTAGAAAACTTTCCTGGACACATCTTAGAAACTCTAACCCGTCTAGACCTTTAACAGTATGGGGGTCCCAATCAATATGTGGAAAATTAAAATCCCCTACTATCACAACTTTGTTTCCTGCAGTTGTCTGCTATCTCTCTGCCGATTTGCTCCTCCAGTTGTCGCTGACTATTGGGTGGTCTATAATACAACCCCATTAATGTGGTCATACCTTTCCTGTTTCTCAGCTCCACCCATATGGCCTCAGTAGACAAGCCCTCTAATCTGTCCTGCCTGAGCACTGCTGTAACATTTTCCCTGACTAGCAATGTCACCCTCCCACCCTTCATCCCTCTGCCTCTATCACATCTGAAACATCGGAACCCTGGAATATTAAGTTGCCAGTCCTGCCCCTCCTGTAGCCAAGTTTCACTAATGGCTACAATGTCATAATTCCACATGTCAATCCACGCCCTCAGCTCATCTGCCTTCCCCACAATACTCCTCACATTGAAATAGACACACCTCAGAAGATTATTACCACCACACACAACCCTTCTATTTGTGACTTTGCATGAAACTTTAATATCATTTATTTTCACCCCCACTCCACTATGGTTCCCATCCCCCTGCAAATCTAGTTAAAATCCCCCCCCCCACCCCCAATATCACTAACAAACCTCCCCATGAGGATATTGGTCCCTCTGTAGTTCAGGTGTAACCTGTCTCTCTTGTACAGGTCCCACCTGCCCCAGAAGAGGTCCAAGTGATTCTGAAATCTGAAACCCTGCCCCCTACACCAGTTCCTCAGCCACGTGTTCATCCTCCATAGCATCTTATTCTTACTCTCACTGGCATGTGGCATAGGTAGCAGTTCTGAGATTACCACCCTCGAGGTCCTGCTTTTTAACTTCCTCCCAAGCTCTCTATACTCACACTTCAGGACCTCCTCACTCTTTCTTCCATGGTACTGATGTGTACCATGACATCTGGCTGCTCACCCTCCCACTTCAGAATGCTGTGCACGCGGTCAGAGACATCCCTGACCCAGGCACCTGGGAGGCAACAAACCATCTGGGAGTCTCTGTCGCAATTAACTTGGGTTTCTTTCCACTGATGCTCCCTAACCTGCTGAGTACAGAGGATTCTGGTTAATTGGAACACATCAGGTCCAGTAAAGTTTTGTCCAGTTAAGCAACTGCCCCAATTAGCCGAAGTTTCATGGAAGTAGATAAAATGGCTTAAAAAGGTGTAACTGAGTAACAGATTGTATTTACATGAAATACAGAACAATTTAGAACACCACCAATATTACTACAATACTATAAAACTGAATATTAGTTCTTAATAGTTATTGACAGAAAAATTCATCCAGTGTATGCTGCTATGTTCTTTTGATTGAATGAACAAAATCAGCACTGACGCCAAAAGTGCAGATAATTGACTGCTTTCATACCATGCTTTTGATGATTGCATCCTATAAGTCTTTGTTTTCATTGTAAAAATTAAAGATAATTGTTGATACCTTTAGATTCTTCATAGCTCCTAACTCATTGAAATAGGGAAATCATTTCATTTTCACTCCCGGCCATTCTAGCATCTCCAAGCCTGAATCCTTGAAACCGCAGAGATTAAAACAGTTCTAAATTGTCCTACTGCTTATTTTTTGCCAACTATCAGTAACAAAAATCACAGCTTTTTGAAAACAAAAACACACAACTGAAGCTATTTAAAAATTGTTCACTGTAAGCACAGTGGAGTTTCCACTACCACACAAGTGCATGTGAACTAACACAAATGAAAATCTGCTTGGTTACAGTCTCCTGTCTCAGTTGAGCAGCAGCAGTGTCCCAAGACAGCAAAGCGAATTCGGGTATTTTCTCGAATAGTTTTTATTTTTTCAGAGTTGTCCCAAATAAGTGGCTGCCCTGATTAACCAATGACCCAATTAACTGGAATGCCCTATATTTTCTTTCATTACCTACATTTATATTATTGTTTCAATTTTTCTCTTGTGACAGATCATTGCAAGAAGAAGGAGAACAAAAAATTGAGAGGAAAATAGAAGAGGTCAGTTTAATCACGTTCTATTATTTTTTAAGTTAAAGTAGAACACTTTGTTCAAATTAAACTGTACTGATCAAAGAAGATTGACCATTGTGCTCTGGTTTGTGCCTCTGAAGGTCTTATTTTTTAAAAGTACTCATTTAAATGTTGGTGGTGATATAATATGCCAGCCATTGGCTATCCCTTTTTCTTTTGAGAGTTTCTGGAAACTAGAGCAATTTGCAGATTGAAGTGCTGACCGGATTATTTTCAATTATTATCCTCCTAAAACAAATTGTTACTAAACTGGTAATTTTTGATTGTAACTTAAAAAAGAATTGTAGAATTCATTTCAGGTTGCTTTAGCAAGAATGGTGTGTCAAAACCTGAAATAAAAGCAAAGAAAAAAGTTGAAAATACTATGTTGGTTGGACAGCGTCTGTGGAAAGGGAAGCAGAGTTAACATTTCAGACCAAATACTCTGCAAAAGAACTGGGAAAGGGGAACAAGAGGAATAAGTTGATTTCAAGTTGTAGTGGGGGTGGGATAGAACATAGAATAGTACAGTACAGTACAGGTCCTTTGGCCCACAATGTTGTGCTAATCCTTAAACCCTGCCTCCCATATATCCCCCACCTTAAATTCCTCCATATACCTGCCTAGTAGTCTCTTAAACTTCACTAGTGTATCTGCCTCCACCACTGACTCAGGCAGTGCATTCCACGCACCAACCACTCTGAGTAAAAAAACCTTCCTCTAATATCCCCCTTGAACTTTCCATCCCTTACCTTAAAGCCATGTCCTCTTGTATTGAGCAGTGGTGCCCTGGGGAAGAGGCACTGGCTGTCCACTCTGTCTATTCCTCTTAGTATCTTGTACACCTCTATCATGTCTCCTCTTATCCTCCTCCTCTCTAGAGAGTAAAGCCCTAGCTCCTTAATCTCTGACCATAATGCATACTTTCAAAACCAGGCAGCATCCTGGTAAATCTCCTCTGTACCCTTTCCAATGCTTCCACATCCTTCCTATAGTGAGGCGACCAGAACTGGACACAGCACTCCCAAGTATGTCCTAACCGGAGTTTTATAGAGCTGCAGCATTACCCTGCGACTCTTAGACTCTATCCCTCAACTTATGAAAGCTAACACTCCATAAGCTTTCTTAACCACCCTATCTACCTGTGAGGCAACTTTCAGGGATCTCTGGGCGTGTACCCCCATATCCCTCTGCTTCCCCATACTTCCAAGTATTCTGCCATTTACTTTGTACTCTGCTTTGGAGTTTGTCCTTCCAAAGTGTACCACCTTATACTTCTCTGGGTTGAACTCCATCTGCCACTTCTCAGCCCACTTCTGCATCCTATCAATGTCTCTCTGCAATCTCCAACAATCCTCAACACTATCCACAACACCTCCAACCTTTATGTCGTCTGCAAATTTGCCAACCCACCCTTCTACCCCCACATCTAGGTCATTAATAAAAATCACGAAAAGTAGAGGTCCCAGAATTGATCCTTGTCAACCCTCCAATCCGAATGTACTCCCTCCATCACGACCCTCTGCCTTCTGCAGGCAAGCCAATTCTGAATCCACCTTGCCAAACTTCCTTGGATCCCATGCCTTCTGACTTTCTGAATAAGCCTACCATGTGGTACCTTGTCAAGTGCCTTACTAAAATCCATGTAGATCACATCCACTGCACTACCCTCATCTATATGCCTGGTCACCATCCTCAAAGAACTCTATCAGGCTTGTTAGACACGATCTGCCCTTCATAAAGCCATGCTGACTGTCCCTGATCAGACCATGATTCTCTAAATGCCCATAGATTCTATCTCTTAAGAATCTTTTCCAACAGCTTTCCCACCACAGATGTAAGGCTCACTGGTCTGCAATTACCCGAACTATCCCTACTACCTTTTTTGAACAAGGGGACAACATTCGCCTCCGTCCAATCCTCCGGTACCATTCCCGTGGACAACGAGGACATAAAGATCCTAGCCAGAGGCTCAGCAATCTCTTCCCTCGCCTCATGGAGCAGCCTGGGGAATATTCCATCAGGCCCCAGGGACTTATCATCCTAATGTATTATAACAACTCCAACACCTCTTCTCCCTTAATATCAACATGCTCCAGAACGTCAACCTCACTCATATTGTCCTCACTGTCATCAAGTTCCCTCTCATTGGTGAATACCGAAGAGAAGTATTGATTGAGGACCTCGCTCACTTCCACAGCCTCGAGGCACATCTTCCCACCTTTATCTCTAATTGGTCCTTTCTTCACTCCTATCAGCCTTTTGTTCTTCACATAATTGAAGAATGCCTTGGGGGTTTTCCTTTACCCTACTCGCCAAGGCCTTCTCATGCCCCCTTCTTGCTCTCCTCAGCCCCAGTGGATCAATGGATGAATGTAGTATCTCTGCTGGGGTAAGGCTATGTGGATTAGCTATGGATTAAGTCATTTGGCTGATGGTGAAATTAGAGTGCTTACATGTGAACATTAACTAAAGAAATGAGGGAAAGAAGGTAGAGGAAATAAAGGAGGGTAGAACTGAAATGCAGAGATGTGGGTGATGCCCAGTACCAATTGAAAAAATGAGGCAATGGTATGGCTGGATAACCTACAGCGGGTGGAATTGTCCACTTCTGATGCAAACTGTATTTTTTTATTGAGTCTAGAAGACTACAGTACCCATATCCTCAAGTTTGCTTATGACCTTGTTACAAGACAGCTCAGAATGGAAGTATGATTTAAGAAGTGTGACACAAAATTCAATGTCAGTGCTGTGGTCAGAACTTGGGCGTCCCACAAAGTATGCTGACCTTGCTGCATTAACTCTCCCTAATGCTTGATAGATTCTCTGTACTCCAGTTGTTTAAGTTAATTTGGAATTGGTGATTTGATAAGACTTAATAACTGATTATGCTATTCTGACAAAAAGCTCATATTTCATATTAATGCCCCCATTGGTGTCTATTTGCCTTTTTAAAAAAAAATTCTCTGCTTTGGTAATAAAACCAAAGAGCTTTCAAAGTGACCTTTTGTCTGCTATACATGACTCTAGAATCCTGATGTGGCCATTTCTTCTTTGAGTGTGATGCTGTTGGTTCTTCAGTTTGTTCTAGCACATTTGCAGCTGTAGTCTTGGCCTGATATACTGTACTAGTAAGGATCACTCGAATTACTACCTGCAACTTTAAAGAAAGTGATGACTTAAAAGTTGAAATTTACGGCTTTTCTCTTCACACTGATTTACCTGATCTTTGAGAGCTCCTAAATAAGTTAAATGAAGAGCTTCAGAATAAATCTTTCCTTCCAAAGCCCAGGATTATCATAGGAATAACTCATGAATGCAAAGCAGTAGGAAATGCCATATTGTTTGTGAGTGAAAATCAAAATAAAATATTAGTGCATATGATTCTTAAAATATACAGTGGATTCCAGTTAATTTGATTCAAACAAGAGGACATGAGTTGAGAGTTAGGGGGCAAAAGTTTAAGGGTAACACGAGGGGGAATTTCTTTATTCAGAGAGTGGTAGCTGTGTGGAATGAGCTTCCAGTAGAAGTGGTAGAGGCAGGTTCGGTATTGTCATTTAAAGTAAAGTTGGATAGGTATATGGACAGGAAAGGAATGGAGGGTTATGGGCTGAGTGTGGGTCAGTGGGACTAGGTGAAAGTAAGCGTTCGGCACGGACTAGAAGGGCCGAGATGGCCTGTTTCTGTGCTGTAATTGTTATATGGTTATAATTAAAGAGCACTGCATTTTGGCCCAATTGAGCAGCTGCTACAATTAGCTGAAGTTTCATGGAAATAACTAAGGTATAAAAAAGACAAACTACCATTTAACTGAGTAATAAATTATGAATTTAAATGAACTACAGAATAAATTAGAACACTACCTATATTCCTACAGTACTATAAAACTGCGTTAGTTCCTAATAGTTATTATTGATGGGAGGAATTCATCCAGTATTTGCTGCCATATGTGGGGTGTTCAGAGAGCGGTAGTACCTTAGTTGAAGGGACTTGTTGTGTCCATCCTGGGGCAGTTTACCCATCTTTGGTCCCTACTGAACACTCGGCTCTCACTGAGCTCCAAGTAGCTGTTGCATGCAATAGTGGCCACACTGGTACACCGCTTTGACGGGTGGGCTAAACCAAGTGAGGGTAGCAGTGGGCCTCATACCCTGGTGAAACAGGTGTTTTTTGCAAATACATTTAGGTTCACAAACTGAAAAATTCTGGACTGTTGTGAAACTAGGACAAATGCATTTGAAGTTTAAACACGAGAAAGTCTGCAGATACTAGAAATCCAAAGCAACACACACAAAATGCTGGAAGTTCTCAGCAGGTCAGCCAGCATCTAAGGAAATTAATAGATAGTCAACAATTCGGGCTGAGACCCTTCTTCAGGACTGAGAAAAAAGGTTGGAGATGCTAGAACAGAAAGGTATGGGGAGGAGAAGGAAGCTAGTTGTTAGGTGATAGGTAAAGCCACCTGGGTGGGAAAGGTCAAGAGCTGAAGAAGGAAGAATCAGGTAGGAGAGGAGAGTGAACCACAGGAAAAAGGGAAGTGGGGGGAATCCCGGGGGCTAATAGGCAAGTGGGAAGAGGTAAAAGGTCAGAATAAAGGATTGGTGGGGGGGGGGGGGGGAATTTGTTTACCAGAACAAAAAATCAATATTCATGCAATCAGGTTGGAGGCTACTCAGACAGAATATAAGGTGTTACTCCTCCATTTTGAGGGTGGCCTCATCTTGGCACAAAAGGAGGCCCTGGACCGACATGTCAGAATGGGAATGTGAATTAAAATGTTTGGCCATTGGGAATTCACGCTTGTGGCAGATGATGCAGAGGTGCTCGACAAAGCAGTCCCCCACTTTACGATGGTTCCAGCACTGTAGAGGAGGCTGCATCAGGAGCACTGAACAGAATAATCTTTGAAATATGATTTTTTTTAAAAATACTGATTGTTAATTTTAGCCTAAAGTAAAGGCTTAGAGATTTCTCTTTAAATTATTACATTTCATACACTGGAATGAGCATAATTTTAAAAGTGATGTTGACATATTTTCACTTTTCAGGCTATGATGCCCTTGAAGGAAAAAATTAGAGAAATAGAAACAAGGTAAATAATGAATCCATTTACCCAAATGAGATTTTGTGTTTTCAACTGAAATCAAGTAATGAGGCTGAAAGCATTTTTGTGGAATATAAATTCTGGCAGAGATCATTTGTTCAGAAAGGCCTACTTTTTTTTAAAAAAAAAACTCTGTAATTGGATTTTGTAAATCTAAGTTCCATTTTGTACTGCTATCTGGAATGAAGCAAATTCACTTAATGTTAGAAGTAATGCTGATTGGAAATGGGAGTTACGACATAGCTTGCGTTGTTCTGAAATGATGTTCCACCAATGCTATTCTGAATTTATGCTAATTGTAACAGATTTGTTTTTATCATGTGCTTTTGATGTCACTTCTAATTATCTTAAATTACTTTAAAAATTAAATTTTTGAAAAATTTTGTTTGGATTGGTATTTTTTGACTGCTTGGTGCTTTTTTTTTGTATGTTTCAGGCAAAATTTAATTTTTAATGTGATATCTTTCTCATAATGTCTCAAATATTTTGACTTAAAACATGAACTGTTTTTCATTTAACCTACTATCTATGAATGATTTGTTGCATTATTAACCTTTAGTTTTGCTGAGAGTTATGGACTAGTAGAATGTTTCTAATCTTCAGATCAATTTTGATGGGCTGAGTTTTGATTATTAGTGTCACCTATGTAATTCTTCAAACTTGTCACCAATCCTTAGCAGTCCTCTGAACCAGACATACCTATATACAAGCAATGTTTTGCAGTTCTTTCATGCTGCTTTGCAAAAAGCATCAGTGTGATTTACAGATGTAAGGAAAATGATTGATATTTTGGTGGATGTTTTAATTGATATCGTTAATGTAAATTAATTATTAAGAAGATTCAGAAATGAAATGGCTGATCTTTCATTTCTGTGAATGGGAGTTCTTGTGTGATGTGCTCATTACATATGCTGTTGTTATTTTTAGTAAATTTTAATAGATGAGCTTCAATATTATCTGACAAAAATACTCAAAGTACAGGTACTTAATCAGAATGTAGAATTAATTGTTGGTTGTTGTTTTTTGTATTTATTGAGTCAATCAGAAATATTTTTGTTTCCAATAGTATGTTACAAAAATATCCTCCGGTAAAATTCCTTTCTGAAAAGGATCGCAAACGAATTCTCGTAAGTTGCCTTTTTTTATATCCTGTTTGTCCATTAAAACAGTTGTGTATTTAATAAGTTATATTTAATAGTGGTTTATTAATTTTCCATTTCTTTAGTTAGAAACAAAGTACTGTAAATATTTGCAGTATATTTACAGAGAACAATTCATTTTTACAATTTATTCACTTTGCATGCTAAATTTAACTGACAGTCTGATTTGATTTGCATATTGCACATAAGTGTGTACTCATTAAATGGGGTTCAGTCACCAGTCTGTCAATCTCGCTTTGAACTTTTATTTTCTGTCATCCTATCTATCAGTTAGGTGTCCCCCATGCCAGCATCTCCTCATCAAAGAGCAGCCTTGACACCACATCTTGAGTTTATATGCAGTTAAAAACACATTTGATTCTATTTTTTACATTTATGTATTTTTTTTATTGCAGATAACTGGAGGTGCTGGATTTGTAGGTTCTCATCTTGCTGATAAACTCATGATGGATGGCCATGAAGTAACTGTCGTTGACAACTTTTTCACAGGACGGAAAAGGAATGTTGAACATTGGATTGGTCATGAAAACTTTGAATTAATCAATCATGATGTGGTGGAACCATTATATATTGAAGGCAGGTTATGATCTATCCATGTTTGTGGGATTTCTTTGTGGAAAAATGGCTAATCAAATCACTATTTTAGGGTAGTTCTTTGCAATATTTTAAGAGAAATTGGTGGAAAATGGAAGTAAAAATTGGGATATGAATAGTCAGGAGTTTAGATGTATTTGACCTGTTTGCCAGATTATTCTGCATCTACATAGAATGTAGAAGAGTACAGGCCCTTTGGTCCACAATGTTGTGCCAACCTTTTAACCTACTCCGAGATCAATGGGATTCTTCCCTCCTGCATAGTCCTCCATTTTTCCATCATCCATGTGCCTATCTATGAGTCTCTTAAATGCCCCTAATAGAACCATAGAACATTACAGCACAGAGACAGGCCTTTTGACCCTTCTTGGCTGTGCCAAACCATTTTTCTGCCTAATCCCACTGACTTGCACCTGGCCCATATCCCTCCATACACCTCTCATCCACATACCTGTCCAAGTTTTTCTTAAATGTTAAAAGTGAGCCTGCATTTACCACTTCATCTGGCAGCTCATTCCACACTCCTACCACTTTCTGTGTGAAGAAGCCCCCCCCCCCCATGTTCCCTTTAAACTTTTCCCCCTTCACCCTTAACCCTTGTCCTCTGGTTTTTTTCTCCCCTAGCCTCAGTGGAAAAAGCCTGCTTGCATTCACTCTATCTATACCCATCATAATTTTATGCGCCTCTATCAAGTCTCCACTCATTCTTCTACGTTCCAGGGAATAAAGTCCTAACCTATTCAACATTTCTCGGTAACTCAGTTTCTCAAGTCCCGGCAACATCCTTGTAAACGTTCTCTGCACTCTTTCAACCTTATTAATATCCTTCCTGTAATTAGGTAACCAAAACGGCACACAATACTCCAAATTCAGCCTCACCAATGCCTTATACAACCTCACCATAACATTCCAACTCTTATACTCAATACTTTGATTTATAAAGGCCAGTGTATCAAAAGCTCTCTTTACTACCCCATCTACCTGTGACGCCACTTTTAGGGAATTTTATATCTGTTCTACTGCACTGCTTAGTGCCCAACCATTTACCTTGTATGTTCTACCTTTGTTTTTCCTTCCAAAGTGCAATACCTCACACTTGTCTGTATTAAACTCCGTCTGCCATTTTTCAGCCCATTTTTCCAGCTGGTCCAGATCCCTCTGCAAGCTTTGAAAACCTTCCTTGCTGTCCACATAGATGACAAATAACAATGGACCCAGCATTGATCCCTGTGGCACACCACTAGTCACAGGCCTCCACTCAGAGAAGCAATCCTCCATTACCACAGTCTGACTTCTCCCAATCAGCCAATGTCTAATCCAATTTACTACCTCACCATGTATACCTAGCGACTGAATCTTCCTAACTAACCTTCCATGCGGGACCTTGTCAAAGGCCTTACTGAGGTCCATGTAGACAACATCCACTGCCTTTCCTTCATCCACTTTCCTGGTAACCTCCTCAAAAAACTCTTAATAGATTGGTTAAGCATGACATACCATGCACAAAGCCGTGTTAACTCTCCCTAATAAGTCCCAGTCTGTCTAAGTACTTGTAGATCCTATCTCTTTGTACTCCTTCCAATAATATACCTACTACCGATGTCAAATTTACCGGCCTATAATTTCCTGGATTAAATTTAGAGCCTTTTTTAAACAATGGAACAACATGAACTATCCTCAAATCCTCTGGCACCTCACCCGTAGATACCGACATTTAAAATATATCTGCCAGGGCCCCAGCAATTTCAAAACTAGTCTCCTTCAAGGTCCGAGGGAATACCCAGTCAGGTCCTGGGAATTTCTCTACTCTGATTTTCGTCAATATAGCAAGCACCTCCTCCTCTTCAATCTGTATAGGTTCCATGACCTCACTACTTGTTTGCCTGATTGCCATGCCAGTTTCCTTAGTAAATACAGAGGCAAAAAAACCATTTAAGATCTCCCCCATTTCTTTTGGTTCCATACATAGCCGACCACTCTGATCTTCAAGAGGACCAATTTTATCCCTTACTATCCTTTTGCTCTTAATATACCTGTGGAAGCTCTTTGGATTATCCTTCACCTTGACTGCCAAAGCTACCTCATGTCTTCTTTTAGCCCTCCTGATTTCTTTCTTAAGTATTTTTTTGCACTTTTTATACTCCTCAAGTACCTTATTTGCTCCCTGTTTCCTGCACATGTCATATATCACTCTTCTTTGATAAAGTTCCAGTATCTCTAGAGAACCAAGGTTCCTTATTCTTATTCACTTCGCCTTTAATCCTGACAGGAACATACAAACACTGCACTCTCAAAATTTCTCCTTTGAAGGCCTCCCACTTACCAATGACGTCCTTGCCAGAGAACAACCTGTCCCAATCCACGCTTTTTAGATCCTTTCTCATTTCTTCAAATTTGGCCTTTCTCCAGTTTAGAACCTCAACCTGAGGACCAGATCTAACTTTATCCATGATCAAGTTGAAACTAATGGTGTTGTGATCACTGGAACCAATGTGTTCCCATACACACACTTCCGTCACCTGTCCTAACTCGTTTCCTAATAAGAGATCTAATATTGCATCCTTTCTCGTCGGTACCTCCATATATTGATTTAGAAAACTTTCCTGGACACATCTTAGAAACTCTAACCCGTCTAGACCTTTAACAGTATGGGGGTCCTAATCAATATGTGGAAAATTAAAATCCCCTTCTATCACAACTTTGTTTCCTGCAGTTGTCTGCTATCTCTCTGCAGATTTGCTCCTTCAATTCTCGCTGACTATTGGGTGGTCTATAATACAACCCCATTAATGTGGTCATACCTTCCTGTTTCTCATATCCACCCAAATGGCCTTGGTAGACAAGCCCTCTAATCTGTCCTGCCTGAGCACTGCTGTAACATTTTCCCTGACTAGCAATGTCACCCTCCCACCCTTCATCCCTCTGCCTCTATCAGGTCTGAAACATCGGAATCCTGGAACATTAAGCTGCCAGTCCTGCCCCTCCTGTAGCCAAATTTCACTAATGGCTACAATGTCATAATTAAAGTAACCTATATGCCTTTCTCTAATTTTCACAATTTACCCGCCACCATCAAATATGTATACATGTTTAGCCCTTTATATTTCTATCATTTTAAATTTGCACTATTAGTTTTTATTAACATTATTGTTCTGAATAAAAAAATAATTATTTTGCTTTTTCTGCCCCCTTTTCCCAATTTTGAGCTATGGTTTATTGCGGTTTTATATATTATTTGCTGAATTTACTACTATTTGAAAAATATAATAATTAGGTAAAAAGTATTAATTGTTAGTATTACTAATACTGATCATGTGGCATTTAATCAAAAGCTTTTTGGAAGTTCATACGCACAACAGGAGCTGTGCTATCCTCTTCAACTTTCCTTGTTACATCATTATATGTCAACATTGTGACTGCAGAAGTCTGGCTATATGATGAGTAATTTGCCCATTTATGAGTTTTAAGCTAAATGAAATATTCCCTATTTGTGGAGAAGCAACTACTTCTGAGCCTTAAACGTACAGAACAAAGCAGTTTAGTAGCCCTAAACTCCACCGCTTAAGGGAGAAAACGTATTCAATCATTGACAGCCTGTGTGTAGTCCATTCCAAAAGTTTGCTCCATCATATCAAATTCAGACTCTGAAAAGGCGAGACTAATGTCATGGAGAAATTTGTTTTCCTCCTTCAGATATTGTTGCGGAGACAAAATGTAGAACAAATGCGCAATCTCCTGAACGATTTGTTGTTCATGAAATGCCAATATTTCTTTGTACCAATCTTATGAAAATGCTGTTTTATCAATGTTGTCAAATAATTATATAAAAGAAAACATTTTATTCAGGTCGTTTATTTATAAGCATTTGACACAGATGAACTATAGAAAACATTTGTGTTAAGACCAGACAGTAAGTTTCCAAACTCTTTAGTTACAAGAGGAGCAGAAGCTGCTTTTAATCTGACATTTCATGGAATATTTGTTTTTATCTTTAATTCACCTATTTTCATTTCTATATGATTTATTTTTAAGGATTTTTTTAAAATGACCTTCTGAGCCTTTATTGCAAGTACCTGGAATATCTTTATGAATAATATCAATATAAATATTATAAAATGTTAATACAGTTAACTTCCATTGTAATTCATTCAACTCAGCAACGCGTGTGTATGTATGCATATACATGACTTTCAACATGCTGTACAAAGGAACTTAGTGGATGAATGTTGTGTATGAAATTTGAGTTATGGGAAAGGTGGAAAATGAGATTTTAAGATTTTGAATGTTTTGAGAATGTAGATGAAAGGGGTATTTGAGGGAAGTTCACTTGCATAATATGTTCAGTCAAGTTGCACTTGACACTTTGGTTTAAAATAAATTGACCTTAAAGTAGTTTGTGACAGATTGACATAAAATATATATTCTGTTCTGATGTTGCTGCTAATGCCAGGATTTAGTTGTGTATCTTTGCAAACGTCCCTGTTTCCACTGCTAGACTTGATTATTATGAGCAGTGACATCCATCTTCTGTTCTGACAGCTGCCCCTCTGCTTTTTCAGTGGCTCCTTATGGAGTCCAGTGGGACTACCTAGCACCCAGGCTGTAAAATCAGCTTGTGCTGGGTTAAATAGTGCAAGTTCAACAGCCCTTGGTCTTGCGAATGGGACACTGACAACTGGGAGAAATATTAGTAGACATGTTTTTATTAATTTAAGGTCTTGGGATTTTAATTGCTTTTATGTGGGTCTATATGTTTCTTTTAATGTTTTTTAAATGTAAACCAAAACTTTTCTTATTTTTAACACTTCTTCCCAAGTATCTGGGGGAACAAGGTCTCACTTGTTAGATATGAAAGTCCAGCTGTCTGTCTGTGCTGAGACAATGCATCCACAGTGTTGGCCGTATTGAGGTGGTGAGAGCCAGACTTTCACTGGAAAATTTTTACTGTGGTCAGGCTGGAGCAAAGGATACAGTGCAGAGGGAGGCAGTTAATGATTTTTGAGGTGGCATATTTGGATTTATAAAGCAAATTCTAAGAATAATTTGATGTTACTAGGAATTAGCTTACATTTTCCATCAGCTTTCAAAAATAGTCAACCTTATTTATAAATTTATTGGATTCCACTTCTTTACATTGCTGCATAAGACTTGCTTGTTTTCTTGATGGGAAACGTAAATATGATCATTGATAGGAAAAGATGAGATGAGTAATTTACAACTTTGAATTAAATTGTTTTTACAAATGAGGAAGGGGTATTGCTAAATATATCCCTGAGTTTACCTTTATCATTAATTTATATTTTAAATAGTGGATCAGATTTATCATCTGGCTTCACCAGCATCTCCTCCAAATTATATGTATAATCCAATCAAGACACTGAAGACAAATACAATTGGGACATTAAACATGTTGGGTAAGATTACTTGTTCACTTTAAATTCTTAAAACATCAAAATATATCAAATGTTTTGTTTATACAGAAATGTCTTGCATAAAACTGGATGAGATTTTTATAGAATGCTGTAATAGAATGTGAAAATACTTTATTACTTTTAAGCAAGTGTCAATGTTTTGTTATCGATTTGTACCTTTGTTTGCTGAACAAAAGTTGAGAGATAAAATATTTTCGTGTTCAGTTGAAAATTTGATCGAACTTAATGCAATAAACTTTTTTGTCAAACATAGGGTGGCAAACCTGTCCTGGCACTAGATTTTGTTTAATAGGGGAAAAACAACACATCATAAGCAGTATGCTTTTAAAGTATTGCTGCAATAATTGCAAAATTTCTGGTGTCCATATTATTACTCTAAGAAGAACTGAACTTCTGGTATTTACACATGTACAAATAAACATGGAAATCTACTGCTTTCAGTGGTAATTCAACTGCAATCAATGTAGAATCAGGGATTTTGCATGCTATTTTTGTAAATAACATTACAAATGTTAAGTCATATTGAATGATTTAAGATTGAATTGTAATATCTAATCAAGACTTACTACCATTAAATAACAACCTACCCAAACTTGAAAAGGTCATGAGCAGTCATTTCCTTCAATTAAAATGCTCTGGTTTCTTCACACAGTCCAAAGATGTACTAGTTAGTAGGTTAATTGGTCATTGTCTTGAAAGAGCCTGTTCTTCACTGTACCTCTAAATAGATAAATAAAAATAATGTTTCTAAATTCTCTAGTTTCAAATTTAATAAATCAATTCCTTATTTTTTCATTTTCACCTTAATCTTGATTTTATGGTGCAAACTTTATATTGTTCTATGTATAGCATTTAAAAAGAAACTAAAATTAGATTTTATTATTTGATTAGCTCTGTGCAAGTTGAAATAAAATTCCCTTGTTAGTTTATCGCATGAAAAAGATCCAGATTCCTCATTCTGTTAATTATTTGAGGATGATCCATATGATAATGGGCACACCACGATTAACAGTTAGGTCCTGAATTGGGAATGGAGAAATCTTCAGTGGACTCTGATGCCATTTACTGTTAAATAGCCTACTAGTTGTAAATCTGTCAAATATGACCTGACTCTGGGCAATCTGACCTCACTTGAAAGCAGTAAATTAAAGTTTTTAAAAAAAGGCTGGCTAGAATGCATGTACTGTATATTAGCATTGATTTTTTTTTTAAAAAGGGCCACATGGTATAACTGGACAGATCTTCCCGGCAGTGAGCAAGGCGGGCTCATCCTGACTCCCTCGTAACTCAATCCTGTTGTTCAGACCAGCTTCTGTTGTGACTCATTGTGGAAATATTAAATTTTGTATCGCAGCTTGCCTGTTTGGGCAGAGGGCAAGAGAAATGCATAAATGTGAGAAATATATGACTTATGAAGAGGTGAGGGGGGAGAAAAGAAATCCCAGTATTTAATAATCAGATTTCTAGGTTTGAAACTTTAGAGTGGCCCACTTGGGGAGCAACGTCTGTTCCAGGCCCAACTAAAATTGGGCATTATACTGATTTAAATTTGACCAAAGAGTTTGTGGACTGCTGTGCAAACCAGACAAATGTTGCTTGTCAAGATATTGCAGTGCTAGTGGTGAGTACCAGTATGTTCTCATTGATTTGAAGAGGACATGACTTGAAAACCCAGCTTGATTAAGGCCAATCTGAAGTTGATCCATTCTTGCATATACTCTTTTTTTTATTAATACCTCAATCTAACCTTGAGGTATTAATAAAAAATAAAAAATGCTGTACTGCATGAAAATTGCTTTTAGTCAGGTATGTGCAGTAATATTAAACTAATCGTTCGGAGGTAAATATACTGAATGCAACTGATGTTGCACAGGCTGACCTGATGTGACCTGCCTAACATCAAATGTAGCGAAATAGGTACTTTACCCAACTGAACTGGATACATATAATCAAGTCCCAATGCTCTGTGTTGGGTATTATGATTTTACTTTGAAGTTAGGAGAATCAAGAGTATGCGTGGTTTTATTTTGAGGTATGAATATTTTTGAAAGAAATGCATTATTTCAGCAGTAGCTCCAGTGCACTTTAAGCTAAACCATATCACTGCTTTAGAGAGGAGAAAATTTATGCTAGTTAATTTTTCAACTAATATTGTGAAAGTAGACCGTCAAGTCATAATCATAGAAATCTTGTGATTACTTACCATGTTTCTTAAAACAATGATATACTTTTTAGTAAAGAAAATGCAATAAGGCTATGTCAGTCCTTTTGGGAAATCATGTGGTCTTATACTTTGAGTAGAAGTTGAACAAAATACTACAGGTGTCCCCCACTTTACGAATGTTAGCTTTACGCCACTTCGCTTTTACAAAAGACCTACATTAGTAACCTGTTTTCACATTACAAAGAGGATTTTCGCTTTTAAGAAAATTTTTCCCATATAAATTAATGGTTACACACACAAAATGCTGGTGGAACCCAGCAGGCCAGACAGCATCTATAGGGAGAGGCGCTGTTGACGTTTCGGGCAGAGACCCTTCGTCAGGACGAACCGAAAGGAAAGATAGTAAGAAATTTGAAAGTAGTGGGGGGAGGGGGAAATGCGAAATGATAGGAGAAGACCGGAGGGGGTGGGATGAAGCTAAGAGCTGGAAAGGTGATTGGCGAAAGTGATACAGAGCTAGAGAAGGGAAAGGATCATGGGACGGGAGGCCTCAGGAGAAAGAAAGGGGGGGAGCACCAGAGGGGGATGGAGAACAGGCAAACAACTAAATATGTCAGGGATGGGGTAAGAAGGGGAGGAGGGGCATTAACAGAAGTTAGAGAAGTCAGTGTTCATGCCATCAGGTTGGAGGCTACCCAGCCGGTATATAAGGTGTTGTTTCTCCAACCTGAGTTTGGATTCATTTTGACAATAGAGGAGGCCATGGTTAGACATATCAGAATGGGAATGGGATGTGGTATTAAAATGTGCGGCCACTGGGAGATCCCTGCTTTACAGCATTTTGGCTTAAGAAAGGTTTCATAGGAACGCTGTACCTTTGTAAAGGTGGGGGAGGGACACCTGTATATCTTCTGAACACTTAAGATTCAAGATTCAAAATTGTTCTTCATTCTTCAGTACACAAGTGTAAAGGAGAGCAGATATGATGCAGTATTTTAAAAAAACAATTAAGCATAAATAATTCAATAAAAAACTACAAATATAGAAGCAATTTTATAAAATACAATATACACACAATCTTTATGTACACAATGTGTATACATATTTAAATAGTGCTGGGTAATGCATATGTAGGGTGATGTGGTGGGTAACAGGCGGAGGTGTTGATCAGCTTGACGACCTGGGGGAAGTAAGTGGATGCTGTGAAGCCTCTTCCCTGATGAGAGTGGGACAAACAGCTGGTACCAGTCAATAACATAGAATAAATTTCTGTTTGCTCGACAATTAAAGAAGTGTGAATTTCTTCTACAGGATTAGCAAAACGTGTTGGTGCACGCCTCCTATTAGCATCTACATCTGAAGTATATGGAGGTAAGTTTCAATTTTTTCAATTTACATTTGCACTTTTACTGTTTTTTATTAATGTAGTAATGTCTTTATGAAGTTGGGTTTCATTTAATTATGTGATAACAGTATCAGCAGCCTCAGGCTTTGAATGCTGAAGGTTGTTCAAATTTATCTTATGCATGTAGTAATGAAATAATATTAAAAATATAACCAAATGAAAAGTAATCTTATTAGTACATGGGCCTAAAAGTGGACAAGTCCCTGGACCTGATGAGATGCATCCTGGTACAGTCGGCCCTCCTTATCTGCGAATTCCGCATGCGCGAATTCAACCAACCGTGAATCGAGAAAACCCAGAAGTGCTCTTTAATCACTTGTTCAAGCATTATTCGCCTCGCGTCTCATTCGTGCACTGCTTTGTTCCTATGCAAAAATGGCTCCTAAAAAGCAATTAGGTGGTCAAAGCAATTCCTCAAAGGCTAAGAGGGAGCGTAAAGTGTTATCTCTCACCGAGAAAGTAGAAATAGTAGATCTTTTGAAAAGTGGCATGCCATATTCCGAAGAGGGCCGCAAGGTCGGTAAGAATGAATCGAGCATTCGCACAATAAAGCAGAAAGAAGCTAAAATTCATGGAAGTGTTGGTGCTGCCCCTACAACGGCAAAAATGGTCTCTCTGGTTCGTGATAAAGTGCTTGCGAAGACTGAGAAATCATTAAGTGTGTGGCTAGAGGACATGTCACAGAAGCATATCCCTGTCAATGACCAAATTATACGTGAAAAAGCTCTTGGTCTCTATGAGCACTACTGTGATGGGGTTGATGAGAGTGAGAGAAAAGAGTTTAAGGCTAGTAAGGGATGGCTGGCTGGCTATGTAAAGCGCGACAGCCTCAAGAACGTAAAGATCACGGGAGAATTGGTATCGGCTAATGCCGAGGCCACAGCAGCGTTCCCAGAGGAGCTCAAGAAACTCAATAGAAGAGAAAGGCAAGTCTTCAATTGTGATGAAACGGGCTTGTTCTGGAAGAAGATGCCCAATCATACCTACATCCATAAGAGTGCCCAGCAGGCCCCAGGGTTCAAGGCCTGGAAAGATTGCCTTACTCTGGTGCTATGTGGCAACACAGCCAGTCGCATGATCAAGCCAGGACTCGTCTACTGAGCAAACAACCCCCGGGCCCTTAAGAACAAAAACAAAATATTGTGTTGGCTGTGTTCTGGCAACAGAACAAGAAGGTTTGGGTGACAGCGATCTTGTTCTTGGAATGGTTCCACCAGTGCTTCATTCCTGAAGTGAAGAAATACCTCGAAGAGAAGGGGCTGCCATTCAAGGCTCTCCTCATAATTGACAATGCTCCTGGCCATCTCCAATCTCTCTGCTTTGCTGACGATGTTCCTGCCTCCTAACACTACGCCCCTGCTGCAGCCACTTGATCAAGACATCATCAAATGCATTAAGGCGACTTACACCTGCCTCACCTTCGGGAGGATTCGTGCTGCCCTTGATGCTAACCCTGACTGCAGCATCATGGATTTATGGAAGAAATTCACAATTGTAGATGCAATTGTGCTTATTGCAGAGGCTGTAGACGCCATAAAGCCCGAGACAGTCAATGCATGTTGGAACGCACTATGGAGTGAGACAGTCAATGATTTCAGGGGCTTTCCCACTATTGATGCAGAAGTCAGGGATATCCTGAATGTTGCAAGGGAAGTTGGTGGGGAAGGCTTCTCTGATATGATCGAGGAGCACATAGAAGAGCATAGAGAAACCCTTACCAACGAGGAACTCGAAGATCTGCTGAAAGCCTCCACAGAAGGTGATTATGATGAAGATTTAGAGGAGGCAGAGCCATCAATTTGGACAGTTGAAAAATTTGCAGCAGTTTTTCAACAGGTGCAAGTTTAAAGGATATGATCCTCAACTACGATCCTTCGATGGAACGAAGCCTCCGTGTCACCCAAGGGATAACTACTGCAAGATTTGTTTGATGATGCAAAGAAAAAGAAGAGACAGCTTCCTATAACAATGTTTCTAACTAAGGCATCTGCAATTCTGAAGTCTCAACGTTCAACACATGAAGATCCTCAGCCCTCAACCTCCACAGTTCCTGACTTTAGTATTATTGAGCCTCCTCCAAAGTGTCTTTATTCCATAAAGACCAAGGAGATGGTGGTGGACTTTAGGAGATCTAGGCCTCATATGGAGCCAGTGATCATTAATGGAGAATGTGTGGAGCAGGTTAAGACCTACAAGTATCTGGGAGTGCAGTTAGACGAGAAGCTAGACTGGACTGCCAACACAGATGCCTTGTGCAGGAAGGCACAGAGTCGACTGTACTTCCTTAGAAGGTTGGCGTCATTCAATGTTTGTAGTGAGATGCTGAAGATGTTCTATAGGTCAGTTGTGGAGAGCGCCCTCTTCTTTGTGGTGGCGTGTTGGGGAGGCAGCATTAAGAAGAGGGACGCCTCACATCTTAATAAGCTGGTAAGGAAGGCGGGCTCTGTCGTGGGCACAGAACTGGAGAGTATGACATCGGTAGCAGAGCGAAGGGCACTGAGTAGGCTACGGTCAATCATGGAAAACCCTGAACATCCTCTGCATAGCACCATCCAGAGACAGAGAAGCAGTTTCAGTGGCAGGTTGCTATCGATGCAATGCTCCTCAGACAGGATGAAGAGATCATTACTCCCCAATGCCATTCGGCTTTACAATTCAACCGCCAGGGGTAAGATGTGTTAAAGTGCTGGGGTTAGGACTGAGCTTAAGTTACCATTCAATGTATTTTAGTAAACTATTTAAGAACTTTTAAAAAGCTATTTATTAATGCTTTTTGAGAGGGTGATTTTAGATGCATATCATATTTATACTGAGTTAAGTATTGTTTGTAATTAGTTTTGCTACAATAAGTGTATGGGACATTGGAAAAAATGTTGAATTTCCCCATGGGGATGAATAAAGTATCTATCTATCTAAATAAGACAGTGTAACAACTACTGTACAGGTATTATAAGTTTTACTAGTTTGATCATTGTTCGCCTCACATCTTGTTCATTCGCTGCTTGCATTGTGAGCGGGAGGAACATGCAGTCTTTTTCTTGTCAATAAGACAGTGTAACAACTATTTACATTGCATTTCCATTGTATTAGGTGTTATAAGTAATCTAGAGATGATTTAAAGTATATGAGAGGATGTGCGTAGATCAGGGGTGTCAAACTCATTTTAGGTCACGGGCCGGATTGAGCAAAATGCAGCTTCATGCGGGCCAGATCAGTCGGACGCGTGCGAACACAGCTTTCGTTGCCTCCGTTTTTTCAGCCTGCTCTCATGTGTCTCAGTCTCTGCTATAACTACAGTGTTTCACTTTACAAATTCCATTTCTTATGAAGAAGACTGCCGAGCAAGACTGCCGAATAAACACTAAAAACCCTGAAAACCTGGTACCTGAATAAACTCAGCATTAGCCATATCATACGCCATAGGCACTTCGATTACTGGGGCCAGCTTTAATAGTAATTAGATATTATCTCGCGGGCCAAAGATAATTCCACTGGCCCGCGGGCCTTGAGTTTGACATGTATGGCGTAGATCATATGCAAATATTACGCCACTTTATATAACAGATTTGAGCACCTGCGAATTTTGGTATCTGCGGGGGTTCCCGGAACCAATCTCCCGTGGATAAGAAGGGCCAACTGTGTACTGAAAGAAATGGCGGAGGTAGCAGCAGATAGATTTTTGATAATGTACAAAAGTTAGCTGAACTCAGGGCAAGTTCCAGCGGATTGGAAGATGATGAATATCATACCACGGTTTTTTTTTTTTGAAAAAAAAGAAGCAGCTAACTATAAGCCAGTTAGCTTAACATCTGTGTCTGGAAATTGCTTGAAGCTATCATTATTGTCAAGATTGTTGAATGTCATTTCCAGTATGTAAGTGTAAAGGAGAATGAATTAATTGTTACTACAGATCTGATGCAACACAAAAAAAAGAAAGGACACGATTTTAAAAACACATATAAATACATAAGATAACTTAAATTACATTATATGTACATAAGGTAAAGCTCGGTACAGGAATGTCTGTACATAGTGACTCTGACACAAAACTGTTAAGTCATTGGGTTACTGGGTGGACGTGTTGATCGGCCTTGCTGCTTGGAGATAGTAACTGTTTTTGATTCTGGTGGTCCTGGTGTGGATGCTACATAGCCCCCTCCCTGATGCGAGTGGGAAAAACAGTCCATGAGCAGAGTGGGAAGGAATAAGCGAAGAATTAAGGAAGAAATAGTGATACATCTGGATAGAAGTACTGTAGTTCCATTAGGCAGACATAGCATGGATTCATGAAGGGCAAGACTTGTTTGACAAACATACTTGTGTTCCTTGAGGATATAATGAATGTAGTGGAAACGGGTGGATATGGCATTCTTGGATTTCCAGGAGGCATTTAATAAAGTGCAGCATAATAAACTATTCATAAAATAAGGATTCTTGGAATTGAGGGTAATTATTAACATGGATAGAAGATTTGTTAACCAATAGGGGACAGAGAGTATGGATCTTTTTCCCTCAGTGTGTATATACAAAGCTATGCATTGAGTTAAGCACCTTCTCAAAAATCACCTGAGATGGAAGGTTCGTTCAAGGTTTTTAATGAGATCTTACTTGTAAAACTGCAGAAAGTTAAGTAAAATACGTATTAAATCGATACAGAATCTTCACGAGCCTGAATGTACTAATACAGGTCCACAGTCCCTTATCCGAAATTCTGAAGCAGAAATTGCAGAAGCTTGATCGTGGTGTGTCTGTGGCGTCTTACTGAAGAATATGGTGTTGGAACTACCACTGTATATGATTTAAAGAAATGGAAAGACAAGTTACTGCAGTTTTATAGTGACAGTGACATTCTACATTTATTCCAATAACTCATTTACCATGTGTTTGATTTGGTTGGTTTGAAGCTGTATATTAATTCTTCATTTTCATTGAATGTTTTTGTTGGAAATACAATATTTTTCTTGTCATTATTCCCTAAACAATACAGTATAACAACTACTTACATAGCATTTACATTGTATTGTGTACTATAAGTAATCTAGAGATGATTTAAAGTATACGGCAGGATGTGCGCAGGTCTGGAGCTCTGCCAGGTCTTAAAGTCCACTGCGCACTGAGACAGGTTAAATAAGGGACTTGAGCATACATGTTTTTTTGGTATTCGTGGGGGGGGGGTGGGGGGTTGCGGAACCAATAAGGATGGATTCTGAAATCTGAAAAATTCTGAATTCCAAAATGCAACTGGCCCCAAGGATTTTGGATAAGGAATTGTGGACCTGTACTATCAATTATCACACAATAAATGTTAACCAGGGTAATACACACACACAGCACTCCATAAGTATGCCCTATGAACAAGAGTAAACTCATGGTGCAACGCTATCTTAATAATGATAGGCGATAAACATAATACTCCAAAATAAATCTACTAAATGTTTACTGATATTAACAAAACCGAAGACTCTCAAGTATTGTTGTTTCAAGAGCAAATAAAGATAAGTGGAGCTGGATGTCTTTCCATTGTGTGCTTCTAGTTGAAATCCAAATTAATCTGCACAGGAAATATTAAAACAGCTTACATTCAGTAAGTGATGTTCATGCATATCAAACTGCATACAAAACAAACTGCCCCTCCAGAGGCCAGAATACTTCCTACCTGGCATCCATAGAATGTCAAGCTTAAGTACTGAAACTAAAAGTCAAATGATCATCTCATTAAATCTTTGGCAAAAGAAGGAGAGTATCAGACTGGTCTTGAAAACAGTCTTACTACAAAGTCTTTAACGATTATCACTTGGAAAATGTAATCTTTGATTACATGATCCTGGTAATGTCTAATGAGAAAAGAGGTGAGATCTGGTTTAGGAGTAAGGTTTGCTTTGCCCAGGATGAATCCAACTTCACTTTATCCAGCAGTGTTTGTTGCCTTCAAGTACCTCCGTGCTTCAGTTTCAAATTCCTTCTCTCTCTCAATAGCTGTCTTCTTAAGGCCATAGATTGCCACAGCTGGTGAGGAACAGTTACCAAATATGTGAACTCTTATGCGGTACTCCAGAATCTTGTTGTCCAGTTGGTGGTCACAAAACCACAAGAATCAAAGGTAGTCTTGATCCTTTCTCACTAGGAAGCTGTGGAGCATTTGTTTGATGTCTGCCATTACTGACCCCAAGCAGACTGTTATTGAGCTCTGGATCTTGCAGGAGCACATTATTCAGTGATACACCTTTGAACTGTGCACTTGAATCAAAGACAATTCGTATTTATGCAAGTTTCTGCAGGCGGTAAATACCAAAACTGGGCAAATAACAGTTTTCTTTGTTGAGATTTGGTGGAGGTGCAAACTTAGCATGAACTCCACATAATGACCTTTCATTTCTGGTTTCTTTCTCAGTGTGAGAGTGAGGAACATGAGTCAACTAAGAGCCTGTCCTGTTGTTTGCTAGGAGTTGTCGTGGAGAGTAACTACCCAATGTGACTCATCTTTGCTAAACTCTTTGTTCGGGATCTGAAGGAAGACATCTTTGATTGAGGTCCCAGCTTACAGTCATCTTCCGAGTGATAGAAGACCAGCTTGCCTAAATCTGGTTGAGCAAAAGTTAAGTACTGTATGTTAGGTGCTTACCTATAATGTTCTCTTGTACAGATTCTACACTCACAGCATCTGAAATGACTTGGGTGCCAGTACTCCAGGATATTAATCCTAAATGTGCTGACAATGGGCTGATAAGCACCATCAAGGCAAACTTGAAACAGCATGACCCAACCCAGGTCCAATTGTTAGGTGTAGGATGCGTCGTGCTGACCATTAGGCTGTTCACATAGCTTATGTGCACAGATGGTATCCCTGCCAAGCAACAGGTGAATCTCCGCACAAGAGTCAAGTGGGGGAATCTTGTCATCGATGTCCTTAAGAAGTGAATGACCACATGCAGCTTTAGGAGTTGGGATTTCATCCCTGTTGTTGGGATTTTGGTTGCACTCAATGAGGGTTGGCAAGGGTAAGCAGACTTGCCCTCCTATTGTGGCAGATCCACTGGCTATTCTTCCAGAAACTTCTGATGTTCCAGAACATGTCTTTAGAGTGTATGGGGAAAATAGAACTTTGAATACTGAATGTGTCACAGTATAGTCATTTTGCCAAGGACACATTGTTCTGATTATCTAATATCACATATGCCTTTAGATTTTGCTCAGGATGTCCTTTCGGGTAGATGTTGACTAGACATATTGAGAGCAAGATTTGCCTTGGAAGCCTTTCCTGCATACCTCTGTGCATGATGAAGTAGCTACATCTGATAGATGCTCAGCTAGCTTCCTGCCATACTCTGCTGCGGGTGTGCTGGAACCAGTAGTAGCCAAGGTGCTGGTCCTGAATGAATTTTTCTGTATGAGCTGGATACTTTTGTACTTAGTGTAGTGTACGGTAGTTTTAGTCTTTAGTTTGTTGTGTTGTTGAAGCACAACATTTGATACATATTGAGAGCTCAATTGGAGAGTGTCTTCCATCTGCTGGTAATTTTTCTCCGAATCCTCACATTTCCTTTAAGGGTGAGGTTTCTTTTCCACAGGGATTTACCTATCAGGGTTTTCTACTTCAGTTTTGTTGACTGTGATAGAGGTTCTGCTTTCCCAAGATAAGTTTTTGCTGAAGACTTCTTTTTGAATGACATGTTACTGGAAGTTGAGGACATAAAGCTAGGGTCATTTTATATTTCTGTATGGTGGCGGATGAATTCAACAAAAAATGAAAATGATGGATAGTGGGCATGATGTGTTCTTTTGTACTTGAAACCTGCAGCTATCCACTGTTCTTGCATGTTGCCTGGTGGTTTCTCCTCTTGTTTTTTTTTTGTGTGGCCAGCAGTCCCAACAACAGATCTGCAAGCTCCAGTAGCTTCTGTGGTTCTTTGTGGAAGAGCTTTGGAGAAGTATTGAGTCTGCTGAACAGAGATTCTTCGATTGCCTCCAGAGAGCCATGACATTTGTCCAGCCTTTGCCACAGCATTTGCAAACACATAGCTGGATTATTTGCATCGCCCTAACTTGTTTAGCATGTTGCAGTGACTCCCTATCAAGCCACTTATAGAGATGGTCTAGCTCTTTGTTAGGTTTGAAAATTAGTCCTTCCTTGGCATTGTAAAAGCTTGATTTCTACGACAGATAACTTGCAGATTGGTTGTTGAACAACTCAACGAGCCAGATACCAAGCCAAATCTAATGCACCTGCAGCTCCTGATTGAGGGCATTGTAGAAAATGATTTGCCAAATGTGCGTCCTGGGAGGGATGTAAGCTCAGCCTCTGCTGATAGGGTTGGCATCAATAGTAACTTCTGATGTCTTCGCAGTGATGAAACTGCAAAACGGGAAGTTGTGGTATGGACCGTTTCTTGAAGAGCTGGAATGCTTTTATAGCCAAAATGTGTTTGGACTTGCATGTTCTTTAGTAAGCTGCATTGGCTGTTGTGATGTTATAGCATGACTGATTCTGGTTATAGACTCGGCACTGTCTAAGTCAGCTACTGCTCCGTATACCATTGCCTCTGTTAAGGCAGCTTCAGCTTCACAGTCTTCCTTGAGTGCATCTAACATAGCGTTTGCAGGTGCTCTCCATGCCTATACAAGCTTTCTCCATTTACACCACAACATGGTGTTTAGCATAAGCTGCTCTCATTCTTGCCACTTCGGCTCTGGAGCAAGCTCGTGCTGTTGCTATTCTTATTGTAAATTACTTTGAGCATTACAATGACACGATCGATCCGCCATATTCTGACCTGTCTTCCAGGTCTTCGCGATCAGCGCTACTCAGGTCGGAAGCTGACATTGTGTACAGCATTCAGATGCGTCTGAAGTCTGGGTGACACCTTTGAAGGGGAGTTATCTTTTCACTCTGTAGCCCTCACAGTGTGGATATGCATAGCTATGCAGAGAGTTAAGCACCTTCTCAAGAATCACCTGAGATCCGAAGCTTCCTTAAGGGTTTTTAATTAGATCTTGCTTGTGAAACTTGTTAAGAACATGTTAAGTTCAATACAGAATCGCTGTGCACCTGAATATACTATTCTTGCAATCGGTGTTAACCAAGGTTATTCTCTTTTGTGCGCTTTCTCACTCACAACACTCCATAACTATGTTGTGTAAATGAGTTTAAACTCTTGGCACAGTGATCTCTTAACAACCAGCAATAAACATAATACTTTAAAATATATTACTAAATGTTTATCGATAATAACAAAACTGAAGACTCAGATATTGCTGTTTCAAGGGCAAATAAAGAGTTGATGGAGGTGGGTGTCTTTCTATCATGTGCATCAAGTTGAAATTCAAATTAACCCATGCCGGAAGTGATAAAGAAAGTTTTATATACAAGAAGTGATGTTCATGCAAAACAAACTGCATACAAAAAAATTGCACCTCCAGAGACCAGACAATGGATAAATAGGTGCTTCTCAGTGGTGAGTGGAGTGGCACTGGTGGCAATGCTGGGCCTGCCACTGTTCACGATATTTATTAATAATTTGGAAGAGGGGGCTGAGTGTAACGTATTTAAGTTTGCTGATAACACTAAATTGAGTGAAAAAGCAAATTGTGCAGAGAAAGAGGATGTGCAAAGTCTGCAGAAAGATATAGATAGGTTAAATGAGTGGGCAAAGGTTGTCAGATATAATACAGCCTTGATAAATTTGAGGTTAGATTATTTAAATGTTGGAAGATTGCAGCATGCTTTTGTGAGGAACTTTGGAGTGCTTGTGCATGAATAGCAAAAGATTGCTTACAGGTGCAACACATCAAGAAGACAAATGGAATATTAGCCTCCTTTGTTAGAGGGGTTGAAATTAAGAACAGATTGGTTATGCTGCAAGTGTACGTGGTACTGGTGAAGCCGCACCTGGAGTACTTCGTGGAGTTCTGTTCTTACTTGAGGAAAGACATCCTACCTTTAGAGACAGTGAAGTGTAAGTTCACGAGGTTGTGTCTAGAGATCAGGGATTACTTGTGAAGAGCAATTGAGTTGTCTGGGGCTGTATTGCTGGTATTCAGAAGTTTAAAGAGCATCTTATAGGAATATATAAAATTATGGAAAGGATGGAAAGATGTTTCCACTGATAAATGAGACTAGAACCAGGGGGCATAGCCTCAAGATTTGGAGGAATAGGTTTAGGACAGGGATGAAGTGAAATTACTTTTCCCAGAGAGTAGTGAATCTGTGGAACTCTCTGCCCATTGAAGCATTTAGAGGTATTACATACCCCGTAACTGGGTCACTTACCAGCAAAGATAGAGAGGTCCGTTGAAGTCTGATGGTACTATTTTTAACGGTATTTATTGATAAAAATACACAAAAATAATATCAATGCAAACATACATATAATATGCGTCGTCAATACTAAATCTAAAAGTGCAGGTATAATAATAATCAATAAGAAATAACTATCATTGTCTAGGGGATAATGTATTGTCCGATGGAAATATAAAAGTCACTTTAGTTCATTCAAGCTGCAGCTTTTGGTTGGAGAGAGAGACGGATTAAAACTTGTCCATTCCTTTTATGATGTCAATCCTTCGAGAGTCGTTGGGGGCCAAGTTCTCCTTTGTTGTTAGCTAAAGCCGTTTTTCTGTGGCAAGGCTCACCAATTCCGAGGCAAGTTGAAAAGGATGCACGTGGCTTCCACCGGCTTTCGCTATTACGCTGTTACAGGATTTCTAGTGTTTCTTCTGGTGCGTCTGAGGGGCTGTTCCCACAGACCCTCTTTTATCCCCACTCACGGGGTCTCAGATGTCAATCCCCCCAACCAGCCCACGTCGCCCGAGGGCTTCCACGAAGCACAGTATTTTAATACACAATTCCGTCTCCAAGAGACAATGGCCGTTTCCCGTTGCTTTGTATCGCCGAAGGGCCAAACATTCCAAATGTCTCTCTCTCATTTCCTGGGTCTCCTGACCTGAATTAATAGCGATCTTGCGATTCTCAAAAAGGAGGGGGCACAGGCGTAACAGAGGCTACCTCATCAGATATGCTTATTGCATAGTTACATAGATTTTTAAATAGCAGGGCAATTAAAGATTATGGGGAAAAGACAGATACGTGGAGTCGAGTCCATGACCAGATCAGACAGGATTTTATTGAATAATGGAGAAGGCTCAATGATCCAGATAACCCACTCTTGTTGTTATTTTTTATTCTTGTGTTTCTAATGTACATTACTAAGAGCTCAGCATGTTTTCCCAGGAACACAACACTAACAAAATCAAAAGCAACACACACAAAATACTGGAGAAACTCGGCATCTATGGAAATGAATATATGGACAACGCTTTGAGCTGAGACCCTTCTGCAGAACTGAGGAGGAAGGGGAAAGATGCTTGATTATGCATTAGTTGAACAATGAAAATTGAAAAACGGACAGTGATGGAAGTCTAGTAAGTGAAGGGAGAAAGAAATAATAACATTACCACATGGTCAATTTTTTTTATACACCATAGATGAGAAATATTCTATTCAAATTTGCAGATAAAAGCCAATCAAATAACCCCATTTCAAATAATGAAGCACCAGAGAAGCTTCCAGAATGATACAAATGTAACCATGAGGGGACACACCAAACTACTGCACATAAGTATTGTGACCAGTAGGAAAATAATCAACAACTACCCAAGTTATGGAAATATCAAAGGCTATATGTTCTTCAAAATATTTACAAGATTATATCATTGTTAGATAATTGGGTAGGCACACTTGCAGGAGTTTGAACTATTTTATTAATGACGGCTGATATAAGTAAAAAAGATGGAAGCTATGATAAAGCATAACAGTATGAATATTTGTACTCATTGCAAGTCAGGGAAATTGGCAAAAACGTAGCCACAACAAATAATACTTGAATAAACTTCATAATGAACAATAGTTGTGAACTTGTTCTAAGCCTTCTGATTGGTTCACGATTTGCGCACTGTATCCAGCAATGTAGACACTGTCAGAGTTTTCTAGCATGTTAACCACTGTGCTTATTGTCCTCGTGAAGTACCACTTTTGCTCACCTGCAGTGGCTGGCATGTATCCAATTACTTCTGCAATCTACCTTCACCCAGCCCGATATTAATTTCAGTGCTCGTCTTGATTTTTTCAGATCTGCTTTTTTAAATTAGCAGTGTTGTAGTTCCTCACTTCTAACTTCCATCCAATTATGTACTGATGCCAAAACTAGATTTCCTCTCAGATAATTTGGAAATAGAGAGGAAGCATTTACCTTCCATTTAGTTTAGGCCCTGAAAATTTCCATTTCATTTGTGAGTCCAAGTCCTTAAAACTTCACAACCGTTGTTTTGTTAACTATGCCAAAATTGTTGGATTCTATTTTAAATCAAAGCTTATTTTGGAAGGCAGAAAGGTGGTACAAATCTTGTTGCTTCACTATTGTTTTATTAAGCATTAATAGAACAAAGAAAATTTTTAAAACTAGGTCTAGTCTAGTAAATGAAGGGCAAGAGAAGCAAAAGAAAGAAAATTGATGGTGTCGCCACATGGTGAGCTTTGTTTATGCTCCCTAGAAAATAAACCTTGCATTCAAATTTGCAGATAAGAGTCAACCAATCAGATAGCCCTTATTCAAATAACGCAGCACCAGAGAAGCTTCCAGAGCTTTCCAGAATGATTTAGATGTAACCACAAAGGGGGTTACAACTATACAGGTGTCCCCCGTTTTTCGAATGTTCACTTTACGACACCTCACTGTTATGAAAAAAGGCAGCGCATGCCGGGCAGCCAAGCTCCTCCCCTGGAACTGCATTCTAGCCGGCATTGCTTAAACACGTGCCTGTGAGCATCTGTGCTTTATGTCAATTTATTTTGTGCATCCGTCAGCAAGATGAGTTCTAAGGTATCGGAAAAGCCTAAAATAGCACGCAAGAGTGTTACACTTAGTGTAAAACTAGACATAATTAAGCGTTTCGATAGTGGTGAATGAAGTAAGGACATAGTGAGTTTGGCTAAGGAGGCTGGGTTTGTGGAAGTTGACAAAAATGATGTTGAAGAGGTTTTGGCATCCCATGACCAAGAACTGACAGATGAAGAGGAAAGGATAACAATTGAAACCGAACGCAGTAGCGAACGGCCCGAAAGTGAAGTCGTCCAGGAACTGTACATGAAGCAATTGCGTGAGATTTTCACTGCGATTGACAACGCTGCAATGATTGCAGAAAAGTATGACATTAATTTTGAAATGGTACGTAGGTTTAGGGCAGGTTTGCAGGATGGTTTGAGTGCTTACAAAGAACTGTATGATAGAAAAATGCGCGAGGCTAAGCAGTCAAGCATACTGTTGTTTTGCAAGCCTTCCACATCTGCCACAGCAGACGACGAACCTCGACCTTCGGCATCGAGGCAGGCAGACATAGGTGACCTGCCTACCCTGATGGGGACAGACAATGATGAGATGACATCCCAGTCTTCCACCACCTCAACCTCCGACTCAGCCTAACACACCATCAGTGTGCTTACTGTCTTCCCGATTCCAGTAAGTGAAACTACACTGTACATAGATTATTTCTACTTTATATAGGATGTGTATTTTTATGTGTTATTTGGTATGATTTGGCAGCTTCATAGCTTAAGGGTTACTGGAAAGAGCGCTTCTGCCAAGAGCGCTTGCGCCGCGTGTTTCTGCTGAGAGCGCTTGCGTGAGATTTTCTCTGCGGTGGACAGCGCTGCAATGATTGCAGAAAAGTATTCCTACTTCATATAGGCTGTGTATTTATCAGATCATTCCTGCTTTTACTATATATTACTATTATTTTAGGTTTTGTGTTATTTGGCATGATTTGGTAGGTTATTTTTTGGGTCTGCGAACACACAAATTTTTCCCATATAAATAAAAGGTAATTGCTTCTTCACTTTACGACATTCCGACTTATGAACTGTTTCATAGGAACGCTCTACCTTCGGATAGCGGGGGAAACCTGTATATACATACAGTGACCACTAGGAAACTTACTAAACAGTTACATGTATATAAGTACGTAGTTATAAAAAGACTAGCAGGTAATTGGTTAAGCTGCAAAAAAGATAGCAATTAAACAGCCTAATCCATTAGGAGTCAGCAGTGGAAAGGGTGCAAGTACCTGGGCATCAACATCTTGGAGGATCTATCCTGGCCCAACACATTGAGCAATCATAAAGAAGGCATGCTGTCTACTTTGTTAGGATTTTGAGGAGATTTGGTATGTCACCAAAGACTTAGAAATTTCTATAGATGCGTGGTGGAGCGATGGTTGCATAACAGCCTGGTATGGAGACTTCAATGCACAGAATCAGAAGAGGCTGCAGAGAGTTGTTACAGTCAGCTGGCTCCATCATGAGCACAGCCTACCCCATCATTCAGGACATCTTTAAGAGCCATTGGCTCTTGCTATCCCAATAATAAGCCCTGGATCACTAGTCACATCAAAGGCCTCCTAAACCAGAAGAAGAGGGCCTTTAAAGATGGTGATCGGTTGGAGCTTAGAAGAGTTCAGAAGGAACTCAGAGTACAGATAAGGGGGGCAAAGGAGCAGTATAGGAGGAAGCTAGAACAAAAGCTGCAGAAAAAAAGCATGAAGGAGGTGTGGGATGGGATGAAGATCATCACCGGATGCGGTGCAAAGCGGGGGGCGAACATAAGTGGAGATGTGGAGAAAGCGAACCAGCTGAACAACTTCTTCAACAGGTTCGACAGCTCAATCTCATCCTCACCGCAGAAATCCACACCAGGCTTACTTCCCTCACAGGAAAATAGCCACTCACAGGAGACCTGTGAGCCCACGCCCAGGATTACGGCTGCACAGGTGGAAGGTCAACTGAGGAAGATCTGTACCAGCAAGGCGGCTGGACCGGATGGAGTTTCCCCACGATTACTGAGGGCCTGTGCGACTGAGCTGGGAGAACCACTGCAGCGCATCTTCAGCATGAGCCTGGAGCAGAGAAGAGTACCCAGACAGTGGAAAACATCCTGTATTGTCCCGGTACCGAAGAAACCACAACCAAAGGAGTTGAATGACTTCAGACCTGTTGCTTTGACGTCGCACGTGATGAAGACCATGGAGCGGCTGATAATACAGAATCTGAGGCCACAAACCAGGCACGCCCAGGATCCTCTTCAGTTTGCGTATAAGGAGAAGGTGGGAGTGGAGGATGCTATCACGTATTTGCTGCACAAATCACTCTCTCACCTAGATGGGGTCAGTTGTGCTGTTGAGGATTACATTCCTTGACTTCTCTAGTGCCTTTAACACCATCCAGCCCAAGATCTTAAGGCACAAACTAACGGAGATGGGAGTAGACTCTCACATGGTGGATTGGATAGTGGACTACTTGACAGATAGACCTCAGTATGTGCAGTTGGGAGACTGTAGGTCTGACACGGTGGTCAGCAGCACAGGAGCGCCGCAGGGAACCGTACTCTCTCCGGTCCTGTTCATCCTGTACACATCAGACTTCCAATATAACTCGGAGTCCTGCTATGTGCAGAAGTTCGCTGATGACACGGCCATAGTGGGGTGTGTCAGGAATGGACAGGAGGAGGAGTATAGGAAACTGATACAGGACTTTGTGATATGGTGCAACTCAAACTACCTGCGTCTCAATATCACCAAGACCAAGGAGATGGTGGTGGACTTTAGGAGATCTAGGCCTCATATGGAGCCAGTGATCATTAATGGAGAATGTGTGGAGCAGGTTAAGACCTACAAGTATCTGGGAGTACAGTTAGACGAGAAGCTAGACTGGACTGCCAACACAGATGCCTTGTGCAGGAAGGCACAGAGTCGACTGTACTTCCTTAGAAGGTTGGCGTCATTCAATGTCTGTAGTGAGATGCTGAAGATGTTCTATAGGTCAGTTGTGGAGAGCGCCCTCTTCTTTGTGGTGGCGTGTTGGGGAGGAAGCATTAAGAAGAGGGACGCCTCACGTCTTAATAAGCTGGTAAGGAAGGCGGGCTCTGTCGTGGGCAAAGTACTGGAGAGTTTAACATCGGTAGCTGAGCGAAGGGTGCTGAGTAGGCTACGGTCAATTATGGATAACTCTGAACATCCTCTACATAGCACCATCCAGAGACAGAGAAGCAGTTTCAGCGACAGGTTACTATCGATGCAATGCTCCTCAGACAGGATGAAGAGGTCAATACTCCCCAATGCCATTAGGCTTTACAATTCTACCGCCAGGACTTAAGAACTTTTTAAAAGCTATTATTAATGCTTTTTGAGATAGTGATTTAGATGTATATCATATTTTTTACTGAGTAAGTATTGTATGTAATTAGTTTTGCTACAACAAGTGTATGGGACATTGGAAAAAAAGTTGAATTTCCCCATGGGGATGAATAAAGTATCTATCTATCTATCTATCTATCTATCTAGAAGGCGATGTCTATCACTAAGAACCCTCGCCATCCGGGATGTGACCTCTTCTCTTTACTATCATTGAGGAGAAGGTACAGGAACTTGAAGACCCACACTCAGCAATTAAGAAACTACATTTCCCCTCTGCCATCAAATTTCTGAACACTATCTCTTTACTCATTTTTCTTTACACTGTTCATTTTTGTAACTTGTAATAATTTTGTCTTGCCTATACCACTGCTGCAGAACAACAAATTCTACATCATTTAAGTCAGTGATAGAAAATCTGATTCTGAGGTAGCGCAGTGTCATTGGAGCCGTTGAGGCCTTTGACTATCTTCCATTTTTAATAAGACTTCTAAGTGGAATATTCAATTATCTTATATTTACTTACATTATTATTTAACGTGAAAATGATTCTAACATCCTTTAGATCAGTGATAATATCTTGGACAATGATTGAGAGTGTCAGGTTCAAGCCAGTCAACTACAAGTCAAGCTTAAGCGTAGGTACTAAATTTAAAACATCTAATTAATTGCAAACTGAAATTAAAAATTCTACCACCTGTACAGTTTTGCAATGTTGATTATTGCATGATGATTGAGTCCTGAAATAGGGTCTCAGTCTGAAACATCAACTGTTACTCATTTCCATAGATATTGACTGACCTGCTGAGTTCCTCTAGCATTTTGTGTGTGTTGCCAATGATTGCATGGTTTTGTTATCAGAGGAGGCACTATAGAATAAGTGGGAATGAGTTGTCCTAAGTAAATGATAAGGAATGAGAGGTGCAGCAAAGAACAAGAATCTTGAAATTAAATGTCAGTTTACTTGCATAAGGATTGCAGCAAAGCTGGGTACCCATGCACAATCTCCAACATTGTATTCCTCTTGACCCCACCCATCAATCATTCATCTGCATTAGTGAAAATGAATTCTTGGATAACAGTGGAAATGAAGAAATAAATTATTGTCCTGGCTCTGATTTTGTGTGAATTTGTTCTCTCTCTCCCCCCACCCCCCATCTGCATTTTTTGTGGCTATGACGAGTATTTAATCTACAAGTTAAAGTAGTACTCCCTTATGAATGCAAATCACAATGGTAATAACCAATGGGATGGATTTATAATATATGATCTTAGAGCAGAGATGGTCTTTATCTCCACCAGACCAGAATTTAGTTATACACCTGCTGGCTGTCAAGGTAGTTAGTGTGAAATGTTAAGATTTATCATCATCCTGCCTTGGAATGGACAAATGCTTCTGGTTTTATTTCCATTCTGTGCATAATTGATGCTCTATCCTTAAGTTTAAATTGAATTCCCACTTCTTTTCGTACCTAATTTGTTAGCTGGGTTGTTTGTTTCCACTTTTAGAACAATGGAGGAAGACTTGATTTGATATGACTTCGGCACTTGTATTATGGACCACAATGTGTGTAAAAGTTATGTAGGTAGAATGCAGTTCTTATCTCTGTGACCCTTACAGATGTATTGCACATTGTATGTAAAGGTAGTTTGTTTGAATTTAGCTAAGGACTATGAGTTGCCCAAATACGTACTTTTGCTAGTGTCCAATTCAAATTGAAAATTATTGTAGTATGTATTGACAAAAATTATAGCTCTTACAACCTCTTTCATAGTATCTGGGCTAGTCAAGTAGAAAAATACATTTCAATGTCCCTGACAGAATTTTATAAAATGTAATGGTTAATCTATTTTCAGTTAATAGTATTTTTTTTAATCAATAAAGATCCAGAAGTTCATCCACAACGTGAAGATTACTGGGGTCATGTAAATCCAATTGGACCAAGAGCTTGCTATGATGAGGGGAAGAGAGTGGCTGAAACAATGTGTTATGCCTATATGAAGCAGGTTAGTATATACCTCGGATATACATTGATTACTTTTGCTAAACTTTACAATTTAGATAGTCCTGTAACTTAGAAATGTGACACATTGTGAGTGATATTTTGAAAATACTTATGTATTTGGAGTCCATATCTGATGTATGTGTTCTATGATTTGAAATATCACTTTGATCTATGTTAACTGTACAGAGGTCTGTATGATCTGTTAATTGCATGTTTCATTTTTATAACATTTTAAATATTGCTTATGGACACCAGTTTCAGTTAGTTATATAATATCCTTCAACCCTTCATGTTCAGGTGAGTGGCAATTTTGCAATGCTGTGTAATTAATAATATTATGATTGTTTAGATTAATATAGATTTAAATATTTTTGCCCAACTTGTACATTTATATTTTTATTTCTTGATAATATTAAAGCATGTTTTCCATATCAATATTGCAGGAAGGAGTAGAAGTTCGGGTTGCTCGAATATTCAATACATTTGGTCCACGCATGCATATGAATGATGGCAGAGTAGTGAGTAACTTTATTCTACAGGCTCTCCAAGGAGAAGGACTGACAGTGAGTACAATTTGTCATTTTTGCAATGGCTTGTGCATGCAATTTGGTATATTGTCCAAAGCTCATATAGCTTATACAGTGGTTCTTTTCCAGACATTGGTTATCTTTCATAGTATAAAGATATATAGGAGATACCAATTTCTGTTGCATTTATATCTGTTTAGATTAGAATTGAGCTACATTTAACTGAATTATTAATCTTTATAATTTGACAAACCCATGTTATTGGCCACTTGTAACAATATAATTTCTTGCCAATGTTGAGCCACTGATAGGTGGAAATAGATTTAGATATTTAATATCATAGGCATTCAAGGTGAATCATGAGCTTTTAAGGAGATTCAGAGTAATAAACTAAGCAATCTTTTGAAAGTACAGGAGATTTTGGAGAGCCTTCTATTTTCAAATTTTCATTTTAGGAAAAGAAATGATATTTTACCCAGCTTTTTAAACAAAGGCATCACTAGAATTCATAAATCTCTTTCTATTTTTCTACAAAAAATTCCCTTTATATTTGCGATACATCTTGCTCATTACCACAATTATGTATTGAATAATCCAGTTTTCTCTAAGTTCTGCCCATTCAAATATAAACACATTTTTCCCACTTACTGTCTAGGTGGCCACCACCTCTCTTTTCAGCCTCTGTCTCCTGTACCTTCCAGAGAAGGGAAGTTAATTTTGATACTATGGGCATAGGTGCCAAGCCTAAGTACAGCTTTGGGGGAGCAGGACCTAGGCGCCATCATAACTGGCGGGTAAGTGTCAATGGCAGTTATCCCCATCGCCTCTGTTTCTGTGATTTTTGCAGCATGACAGTGAGATTAGTTTCACAGCACTGATTGATGGCTCAAGTGCTGAAATAGAAAAGTTGCTGATTTGGTTATCTCCAACATAACCATGAATTCATTGCATTCAGCAGGGGCAACAGTGCTACAGGGTCACTAGGAAGGCTGTCACCTGATCATTGTTATTGCACAGGTATCCAGACTTGCCTATTGTTCTGAAAGCACAAGGTTAAGCCTCACCACAGCAGATGGGGAAATTAAGTTTGTATAAAGTTAGAGCAAAAATATGGCATCGGTGAAGGAGATCATGAAGTTTAGTGGCTTGTTACAAAAAAAACTCGTCTGATTCATTAATGTGTGCCTTGCCTGTATTTGACTCAAGACATACGGTTGCAAAAAAAGGTCTGTAGACACTTTGCAATTACCTGGTTTTCTGCATTAATTACTCATAAAATGTAGGCTGATCTTCATCTAAGTCAAAATAATAGACAAACACAATAATGCTTAAACTAATAACACACTAACAGTTCTATTTCTTGTCAATACTGAGTATACCATTTAAACAATCAGTCTAGGTTCAAAAGAGTATATGAACCTTTGGGGTAATGCATTCTACAAAATCTATTTGGAGTTGGATGCTCCACTCAATGAAATGAGATTGGAGGTGTGAGTTGTAGAGGTGCCCTGCCCTATAAAAAAAGACATACAAAGTCCGGTTACTGACAGCAAACTCTTCTCAAGAAAGATCTGTTTATGTGCACCATGTCTTGATCAAAACTACTTTCAAAGGACCTTAGAAGAACTGCAAAGATGCATGAAGCTAGAAAGGGCTTCTAAGGCATTTCTAAAGACCTGAGTGTTCATCAGTACACAGTAAGAGGAATTGTTTACAAATGGAGGAAATTCAGTACTGCTGCTACCCTCCCTAGGAGTGGGCGTCCTGCAAAGATCACACCAAGAGCACAATGTACAATGCTGAAGGAGGTGAAAAGAACCCAAGGGTAACAGCAAAAGACCTGCAGAAGTTTCCAGAACTTTCTAAAGTCTCTGTTCATGCGTCCACAATAAGAAAAACACTGAACAGGAATGGTGGTCGTGGAAGGACACCATGGAGGAAATGACTGCTCCCCAAAAAAACATTGCTGCACATCACAGGTTTACAGAAGACCACCTGGATGCTCTACAATACTTCTGTGGACAGATGAGACAAAAGTTGAACTTCTTGGCAGAAATGCACATTGCTGTTTTTGGAGGAAAAGGGCAATGCACACCAACACCAAACCTCATCCTAACTGTGATGCAACATGGTGGAAGGAGCATCGTGGTTTGGGGCTGCTTTGCTGCCTCAGGGCCTGGACAGCTTCCAATTGTTGATGGAACAATGAATTCAAAATTGTATCAAGACGTTTTACAAGAGAATGTCAGGATAGCAGTCCTACACCTGAAGGTTAATAGAAGTTGGATGATGCAACGTGGCAATGATCAGAAACACAAAAGTAAATCAACAGCAGGATAGTTTAAAAAGAAGAAAATTTGTGTTTTGCAATGGCCAAGTTAGAGTCCGGACCTTAGTCCAATTGGGATGCTGTGTCGTTACCTGAAGAGGGTTGTTCATGCAAGGTATCCCAGAAATATTGATGAGCTGGAAGTGTTTTATATGGATGAATGATCAGAATTTCCTCCTCGCCTCTATGCAAGTCTGACCAGCAGCTACAGGAAACATTTGGTAGAGGTTATTGCTGTTAAAGGAAGTTCTACCAGTTATGAAATACAAGGGGTTTTTCCAGCCTGGATGGTGAATGATTAAACAATGTGTTCAATGAAGGCATGAAAAGTACAATTGCTTGTGTATTATTAGTTTAGGCAGATTGTGTTTGTTTATTCATAAAATGTGGTCTGATCTTCATCTGAGTAATTAATGCAGAAAACCTGGTTACTGCAAAGGGTTCACAATCTTTTTCTTGCAACTGTACCAATGTGAATGTCATTTAATTGTTCTCTGTAGTAGCCTACCAGCCGTTCAGTTCAGGGGCAATCTATGATGGCTTGGCCAATGATGTCTTTATCCTTTATAAGATTAGGTTAAAATGTTGAGCCAAGACTAGAAATAATAACTATTATTCTAAAAGATAGCTGAAAAAACTGTAAATTCTACAGTGAAGTAATCCAGTCCTTTAATACATTTCGGAGGAAATGTAATATACAGTGCTTATAAAAAGTATTCCAACCCTTGGAAGTTTTTATGTTTTTTTGTTTTACACCATTGAATCACAGTGCATTAAATTTGGCTTTTTTGACTCTGATCAACAGAAAAGACTCTTGTATCAAAGTGAAAACAAATTTCTACAAATTGGTCTAAATTAAACACAAAATAATTGATTGCATAATTACTCACCTTTGGCAGCAGTTACAGCCTTCAGTCTGTGTGTATAGGTCTCTATCAGCTTTGCACATCTGGACACTGCAATTTTCCCCCATTCTTCATTACAAAACTGCTCAATTTCTGTCAGATTGCATAGGGATAATGAGTGAACTGCCCTTTACAGGTCCAGCCACAAATTCTCAATTGGCTTGATGTCTGGATTCTGACTTGTCCACTCTAGGACATTAAATTTGTTGTTTTTAAGCCATTCTTCTATAGCTTTGGCTTTATGCTTGGGGTCATTGTCTTGCTTGGAAAACAGATCTTCTCCCAAGTTGCAGTTCTCTTGCAGACTGCATCAGGTTTTCCTGCAGGATTTCCCTATATTTGCTGCATTAATTTTACCTTCTTCCATCACAAGCGTTCTAGGGCCTGCTGCAATGAAGCATCCCTACAACATGATGCAGCCGCCACCATGCTTCACTGTAGGAATGGTGTGTTTTTGATGATGTGCGATGTTTGGTTTATGGCAAACATAGCATTTAGTCTGATGGCCAAAGAGCTCAATTTTGGTGTCATCAGACCATAGAAACTTTTTCCAACTGACTTCAGAGTCTCCCACGTCTTCTGACAAACCCTAGCTGAGATGTCATGTGGGCTTTTTTTCCAACAGTGGCTTTCTCTTTGGCACGGTCCCATAAAGCTGCAACTGGTGAAGCACCTGGGCAGCATTTATTGCATGCGCAGTCTCTCCCATCATGGCCACTGGAGCTTGCGACTTCTCCAGAGTTGTCATAAGTCTCTTGGTGGTCTCCCCTCACTAGTCACCTTCTTGCACGGTCACTCAGTTTTTGAGGATGGCCTGCTCTAGGCAGATTTACAACTCTGTCATATTCTTTCCATTTCTTGATGATTGACTTAACTGTACTCCAAGGGATGTTCAGTGACTTGGAAATCTTCAGTGTCCATCTCCTGACTTGTACTTTACAATAGTCTTTCCGTGGAGTTGCTTGGAACGTTTTGTTTTCATGGTGTAGTTTTTGCCAGGATACTGACTCAACAGCAGTTGGACCTTCATGTATTTTTACTACAGTCAATTGAAACACTTGACTGCACATGTGATCTCCATTTAACTAATTATGTGACTTCTAAAACCCTATTGGCTACACCAGTGACTTGGTGTGTTATATTAAAGGGGTCGAGTACTTATGCAATTAGTTATTCGGTATTCAATATTTGTAATTTAGATCATTTTGTCGAAATCTGTTTTCACTTTGACATGAAAGAATCTTTTTCAGTTGATCAGTGTCCAAAAAAAGCCAAACTAAATACACAGTGATTCAATTATGTAAAACAATAAAACATTGAAAATTTCCAAGGGGAGGTGTTTTATAGGCACTGTTGGGAAAAATGGGTAGTATTTGAAAATCTTCTGTTAGTATAGGAGTGAGATAGTTCGCTGGATGGGTGGTGTTGCAACAACAACCTTCCACTCAACATTAGCAAGACCAAGGAATTGATTGTGGACTTCAAGAAGAGAAAGTAGAGGGGACACCAGTGCTTATTGAGTGGTCAGGGGAAGACAGACAGACAGACATACTTTATTGATCCCGAAGGGGTCAAGAGTGAGTGGTTTCAAGTTCCTGGATGTTAACATCATTGAAGACCTATCCAGGGCCTTAACATATTGATGCAATTACAAAGATAACATACCAGCAGCTATATTTCATTAAGAATTTGAGGAGACTTGTATCTCACCAAACTCGTAACAAATTAGTACAGATGTATCATGAACAGCATTCTAGCTGGTTGCATCACCCTCTGGTACAGAAGAGCCACTGCACAGGATCAGATAAAGCTGCAGAGGGTTTTAAACTCAGCCAGATCCATCAATAGGTACATGTCTCCCCACCATCAAGTACATCTTCAAAAGTACATCTCTAAAAGGCAGCATCCATCATCAAGGACTTCTAGTACCTAGGACATGCCCTCTTTTCATTACGACCATCTGAGAAGAGGTGCAGGAGCCTTCAAGGCAATACTTCAAGTTTTAAGAACAGCTTCTTCCTCTTGATCAGGTTTCGGAATGGACTATGAACCCACGAACCTCACTAGTTTTGCTCTCTTTTTGCACTACTTATGTTTCTCATTATAATGTGAAAGCCCCCGGTTTCCTTGGCCTGCATAAGTCTAGGGAATACACCCTCTGGTCCCGCCAAATCCCTGTTTGTGTGAATGCTGCACCTTCCTCCATCGAATCATGCTCCCCAACAGTTGAATCCTACGACCAGTTCTCTCTCGCATCTTCTTTCTTCATCTCCCACCGATCAAAGACCCCAGCTCACACCAATGAGAGGCACACAAAAGAAACCCGCTCCCCAGATTGGATAGCTCATATTCCAAAGCGCCCATTATCTCTAACCATAACCCAAACACTACTTCTACAAAAAGCAGTGTTAGCAGTGAAACCTTTACCAGGGCATTACAAATGTATAGTCTTGCACTGTACTGCTGCCACAAAACAATAAATTTCATGACATTTTAGTGATAATGAACCTGATTCTGGTGTAAAGCTTGATAATATATTTTCCGGCAGAAGTGATTGAAACTTGAATGATGCTCAAAGTTGAAAGCTTGATCAGTGGCTAAACTGTATTTAGTCAAGAATGCATGTTGAATCTCTCCTTTGCTAGAGACAAACTACATATTAAGCCAAGGGCAGTAATGCCAATTCACCAACGCATCTACCATTGGTTGTGCTAACTTTATTAAATGTTATGGCGATATATGTTAAATCTGGGCAACCAGAGAGTATTAAATTATCATCCTGTCTTGAGCCTTGCAGACAGTAAGGGAGCCTTCGGGGTCAAGAGATGAACAGCTCTCAGAATATTCAAGATATCTCTTGCTCTTTTCAGTATTTTGATATAACTGGTTTAGTTAATGTTTTGGTTGTGACTGCAAAAGTTGTGGGCATTTTAGTGATGTTGACCTTTTTTGATCAAGCCAGAAGTGGGTGGCAGGGATACGGACTATGCCATATTACAGTTTGAGCACCCCTTATCTGAAATGCTTGGTGTCAGAAGTGTTTTGTATTTTGGAATATTTGCTTCTTTATAATGAGATACCTTGGAGATGGGACCCAAGTCTAAATACAAAATCCATTTAAGTTCAAGTTTGATTATCATTCAACCATACATGATTTCCCACGAATGCAGGCAGGTGAAACAGTATTACTCTGCGGCCAAGGTGAAAAACACAGTAGCAATAGTCATACATAGCACATATATGACAGTGTAAAACAGTCACACTAAAAAATATAGCCTGAGTCCCTGAGTGACATGTCCTGTAAATTGATGGTACGTGACATGTACAGCCTTTAATATATATACACCATAAAGGTAGTTTGATGTCATATTTTAATAATTTTGTGTATGAAAGAATAATGTGTACATTGAATCATCAGAATGGTAAGTTACCACTATCTTGGCTGCCCAGATGGACAGTCATTGGGTGTTTGGCATCTCCATCATTTCCAACTCTGAATTATGTGCTACTGGTAAGCAGTCTTTGTCGTACACTTGTTCGTCACATGTATGTACTGATGCATCTGTTCAGCCTGTTAGATTTTCATTAGTGACTTCATGATTTTCATTCCTGCTTTGTCATCGGTGGATGCTTTATCACCATAAATCTATTTTTTTTAAAATACGTAATGCTGTGCTTTTTCTTAAATTTCTGCAATCAGCCTTCTAAATATTCACTATTACCTTCAATTTTTAATTTGTTGTGATAGGTCTTTGCTTGCTTCATGATCAGCATACCATTAAAGTGGTATATTTTCATTCCGATGCTGATGAATCCACCCTTTCAATACATAATTAAGATCTTAATTTTTCACTTATTTTTCAGTATTTTTCTCTTTTTCATTAACCTCTTCATTACATGTGAGGTCACTTCTTGGAACTCTCTGTTATGCGCAGAGATTTGGGCATCACCTAGTACCTTCCTAATGCGTTGTGGAATTTTCCGTTTGTGAAGTCATGTCAGTGGTCAAAAAATTTTCGGATTTCAGAAGATTTTGGATTTTCAAACAAGGGGTGCTCAAACTATATTGCGGTATGGTATAACTGCTTATTTGTCCCTTGTTAAAGCAAGCCTAAATGTTGCCAAAGCCAAGATCTTAAGTTCTCTAAAATCAGAGAAAATTATCTAGCCGAGTAGTAGGACTCAACCAAACAGTTCTAGCCCTAATTTTGTAACAATAAGCCATCGACAGAATAAATGAAGATACATGTATTTTGAGCTCCATTTCACTGTATGTTTCAATAAACATGTACATTAAATGAATCCAAGAAGTTAGGGCTTTACTCTCTGGAGAGGAGGAGGATGAGAGGAGACATGATAGAGGTATACAAGATATTAAGAGGAATAGACAGTGGACAGCCAGCGCCTCTTCCCCAGGGCACCACTGCTCAATACAAGAGGACATGGCTTTAAGGTAAGGGGTGGAAAGTTCAAGGGCGATATTAGAGGAAGGTTTTTTACTCAGAGTCGTTGGTGCGTGGAATGCACTGTCTGAGTCAGTGGTGGAGGCAGCTACACTAGTGAAATTTAAGAGACTACTAGACAGGTATATGGAGGAATTTAAGTTGGGGGGTTATATGGGAGGCAGGGTTTAAAGGTCGGCACAACATTGTGGGCCGAAGAGCCTGTACTGTGCTGTATTGTTCTGTGTTTTAAGTATGCAGGCTTAAAGTTCAATTTGATTGCTTTCAGATATTTGAAATTCAGTCATCAGTGCGAGAGCAAAATGGTATATCATCCTAGGATTGTTTTGTGTAGCTGTAAACATTTCATAAATATTTTTAAAGGATTCATATATATAAACACATTTTATTAATGTTCATAACCTTGTAAATTGCTAGTGATGTTAATACAAACAAAGCCTCTGAATTAATAGGAAGTCATCAACGCCATCCTTGGAATGTTGGTTTCTTTATCTCACCATATTCTAAATAAGCTTTTGGCTTGAACTTGTTGAATGCCTAGTTCCTAATGAGCACATTGTTATGTCAGCATAAAGATAGAAAACACAGGAAAAAATTAGCTGATCGGGCCACATCATTGGGAAGAGAAATAGTGTTGTGGCAAAGGGTTTCATCCCAAGCCATTGGCTCTTTATTCCTCTCCATTGATGCTGCCTGACCTGCTGAGTTCCTCCAGCATTTTGTATGTTAATCTAAATTGTGATCAGGTTAAGTTTCTGAATTTTTATTTGTTCTGTCAGGTAAAATCAAGCTTGGCAGACATTGCAAAGGATTTGGCAATCTATCCTGAACTTTATTACTATCACTCTAGAACATATTGAACTATTCTATTGCACAGTGTGCTTCAAATTGTTCAGTATATTGAAAAAATATGCTGAAATCTCACAGATATCTTGGTGCATGGGTATTATAGGAGATTGGGGAACACAATGTCCACTCATTTAGATGATTAGAACAAAAATGCTGTAGGAATTATTTTTATGAGAAACTTGATTCATTTTAATTTCATGCTCTTTGGAGTAGAAAATTATTTACTGCATCCTCATGACTTGTATGTAATCTTTAAGGTTTTTAGGTAGACCTTTAGATAATATCAACTCGTTTCAGGGAACTTGATCATCAGACGTTTGTGTCTCTGGGCTTTCTTTGTCCATTCATCTTAGACTACTTGCACATGCTTCTTTATCCCAAATATAAAAAGAGTCATCAGAGTATCACAACAACTGGTTATGTAATTTTACTTAGAATTTGACATCACTCGTCCAAATGTGTGAAACTTGTGCATGTGTTAATATGTGATAAGATACATCATATTAAGATTTTATATTCAATTTTGGCATCACTGTTGAGGTTAGTAATTACTAATCTTCCCCAAATATTCTTTAGAAGGTGGTGGTGAGCCGCCTTCTGGAACAGCTGCAATTCTTACGATAACAGTACTCCCACATTGCTAATAGGGAGCTCCAAAATATCAACCTTGCAGTAGCAAAGCAGAAATATTTTTCTGTCATGATGATGAGGCACTTGGTGGCGATCTTGAAATTAATGTTCCCACCGTATGTCATAGACATGTAAAATGCCATCAAGAATGGAATACTAATCAAGTGGATGATTTGTCCTTGATGTTAGCTGTTGATGTTACTTATCCAGCCAAGTGGAGAGTATTTAACTGCAATGCCCTGGTTCATATCTTTACTGTTACGCTGTAGGTATTTCATTTAGCAGCTCTGCTGTTCTGATTTCAGCTTGTTTGGGTTATTGTTGAAGTTGAGGGATGATATGGAATGTGTGCCATCCAATTAGCAGGAGGTTTTCTTGGTCAGGGATAATAAGGTTGGGCTTAAGGTTTTCTTTTGTTCGAGAGGAGATGAAGAGAGAAGACGCTGGGGAGAACCGGTCCTAGTATACGATCGGTGGGAGACCTGTTTATTTGAGATGGATTGTGAGCGAAGTCTAGAAGGTGGTGCGTACTTTCACATGGACCGCAGGTCCAGCACGAGTGACAGTGAAGTTCAAGATGAGCTCCAATGGACCCTTTTTGTTATTCTTTACTAACCCTTCAGTTAAGATTCATAAATATAATTCCTTTAATTGTATGCAGTGTACTGTCTGTTATTTTGTGGCATTAATTTGTAACAGGGTAGCAAATGAAACAGCATTCACACAAGCTGAGGTTTGGGATAAAATCAAGCATGCCTCAATCTCATGAGTTTGGAGGGGCCAGAAGTTGTCTTCCCTAGACTTGCACACCCAAGGAAACCGGTGTGTTTCATAACCAAACTCCTGACTTGCCGTTTGTAGAAAATCGTTCTGTAGTTAGGAGGTGAATTACCATGCTGCATGGGCATTAGGTTCTTCTTAACCTATTCAGTATATTTTAAATGTGTGCTATTTCCTGCTAGAAATAGCAGCTGACTAAAGAGGCACATGTGACCTTCGTGATTGATGGGATCTTTCCTTAGGTGAACGGTGAATTTCAATCAAAGCAAGTGCTGTCAGAGAATGAAAGAGGGGGAGCAAAACAGGGGTAAAGCATGAAAATAAATATTAACTTTTAATTTTGAAGTTTAAAGAATGGTTGAAAATCAGTTTAAATAGTTAATGTTTTTGTGCCAGAGAGATTGATTTGCATTGTGATAAGAAGGATATTTTTGTTAGTGATTATAAGCCCTTGCTTTTTGCAGCATGATTAATGGGCAATGAAAGTGCAAGTCCAGTCATTTTTAAAAATAAATATTAGGAAGATTGGCAATAATAAGCATTTGTGGAAAGAATGAGCAGAGCAGCATAAATTAGTCAACTAGTTTGAAAGATCTATAGCTGCTATATCTCATCCCTTCAAAATGCCAACCAGTTTGAACATTTATTTGGCTTAATGTTTTAAACTAGGCATTTTTTTCCGGCAAGATGTAGTCAGTTATTCTCAAATATTCATAGGGAGGTTGCATTTTGGGTACAAATGCCTAACAAGTATAATACATTGTCTTGAGTTTTTGTTCATCAAGGGATGAGAGCTTGGTGGGCTAAAACAGCACTTAATTGCCAAATCCTAATCACTCTTCATGGTTTTTTATTATCATGTACTATGATACAGTGGAAAGCTTGTCTTGCATACTGTTCATACAGATGAAATCATTGCACAATGCATTGAGAGAAAACGAATAAAACAATAACAATCTAGAATAGACAATTGGACCATATGACATATGAGCAGAGTTAGACCATTCGACCCATCAAGTCTGCTTTGTCATTCGATCATGGCTAATTTATTATCTTTCTCAATGCCATTCATCTGCCTTCACCCCCTATCCTTAGATGCCCTTACTAATCAATAACCTGTCAATCTCCTCTTTAAATATACCCGATGACTTGCCCTCCACAGCTGTCTGTGGCAATGAATTCCACAGATTTGCCACTGTTTAGCTAAAGAAATAATGAATCAAATGTTAAAGCTACAGAGAAAGTGCAGTGCAGGTGAATAATAAAATGCAAAATCATAATGAAGTAGATTGAGGTCAAGACCATCTTATTGTACAAGGTGGCAAGCTGTCACCTTGAACTGTTGCAGTTCTTGAAGTGTGTGTATATCCAGAATAGTCTTAAGTTCTAAGATTTTGACTCAGCAACAGTGATATATTTCCAAGTCAGGATGGCATGTGGCCATGCTTTTACTGCTCCTGTCCAACTAGCTGTTAGAGATTGTAGCTTCTGAAGATGCTGTCCAAGGAGTCTTGGTGTTTTGTTGTGGCAGCGATGGTATAACCTGCTGCTACTGTGCATTGCTAGTGAAATAAATGAATGGTTGGTGATGGGATGCCTAACAAACAGGCTCCTATGTTTTCTATGGTACCTAGCTTCTTGAGTGTTGTTGAAACTGCACTCATGCAGGCACATGGAAAATCCATCATACACCTGATTTGAGCTTGGGAGATGGTGGACAGGCTTTGTAATTAAGGAGGTGAGTTATTTGTCACAGGATTTTTGTTTAGACTCTGACCTGTGTTGTTTTTTTTGCAGTCATTGTGTAACCAGGATAATGATAGTGGGGAATTTGGAAATGCCATTGAATGTCATGGAGTGATAGCTAGATTTTACCTTATTGGATATTTCTAAGCCTGGCCCTTCTGTAATCTGAATGTTACTTATAACCTATCAGGCCAGGCATGGATATTATCCAGGTCTTGCTGAATTTGGTAGGGGACTGCATTACCTGAGGAGTTGCAAATAATAGTGAATATTCTGCATGCATCAATGAATCCTTATTTCTGATCTTTTGATCGAAGAAGCAGCTGCAGATAGTTGAGCCTAGGACACAACTCAGAGGAATTTCTGCAGAAGTGTCCTGTGGCTGAGATGATTGTCCACCAACCACCATATGCCTTGGTAGCATAGCGGTTAGTGCAGCACTACTACAGCTCAGCCTGTTGGAGTTTGCAGTTCAATTTCTATGTTATTTGTAAGGAGTCCTTACTTCCTGCACATGGAATGAGTGGGTTTTCTCCAGGTGCTCTGGTTTAGCCAGAGCTCCTTGATGCCATTCTTAATCAAATGCAGCCTTGAAATTCCTGAATATAAATTGTATGTAAAAGGTCTAATAGCCAATTATTTCTGTCAGTGTCCTAGAAAAATCTATAAATTTGTTTTGTTAAAACATTGTGATATCCAATTAAACATCGGCATTACAATAAACTTTTAATTCCCAATTTTCAAACTAAATAACAGAAATGCTAATAAAAATGAAAATATTTAAATGTATAGCTTAATTGAGAGATTGATTTAAGGGCATTAGTTGTTTTGCTATCAGTTACTTTTTTCACAATTACCATTTTTAAAAAACTGATTGTTGATTTGCTCACTGAAAGCTTTTTTGTTTATTTGTAATATATTTTCAGCATTTTGTATGTGTTGATGTATTCTTTTATTTGAAAAACTGAATAGGTCAGTTAGTTTCTGTGGAAATTAATAAACAGTCATGATGAAGGGTCTTGGCCCAAAACACCAATTGTTTATCCTTTTTCTTAGATGCTGCTAGACCAGCTGAGTTTTTCCAGCATCTTGTATGTGTTGATGTATTCCTTATTTTTGCACAAATATAAAGCCACTAACCATTTTGTTTTCTAGTAAAGGTTTCTGGTAATAACTTCTGGGTGTTGAAGCACTTCAATAGGTTTCAATAGGTACATTTAATGTCAGAGAAACATAGAAAACCTACAGCACAATACAGGTCCTTCAGCCCACAAAGCTACACTGAACTTGTCCTTACCTTAGAAATTACCTAGGGTTACCCATAGCCCTCTGATTTTCTGAGCTCTGTGTACCTGTCCAAGAGTATCTTAAAAGACCCTATCGTATCCACCTCCACCACCGTTGCCAGCAGCCCATTCCATGCACTCACCACTCTGCGTAAAAAGATTTACCCCTGACATCTCCTCTGCATCTTAAAACTGTGCTCTCTCGTGCTAGCCACTCCAGCCCTGGGAAAAACCCTCTGACTATCCACACGATCTATGTCTCTCATCATCTCATACACCTCTATCAGGACACCTCTCATCCTCTGTCGCTCCAAGGAGAAAAGGCTGAGTTCACTCAACCTATCCTCATAAGGCATGCTCCCCAATCCAGGTAACATTGTTGTAAATCACCTCTGCGCCCTTTCTATGGTTTCCACATCCTTCCTATAGTGAGGTGACCGGAACTGAGCACAGTACTCCAAGTGGAGTCTGACCAGGGTTCTATATAGTTGCAACATTACCTCTCGGCTCCTAAACTCAGTGCCATGATTGATGAAGGACAATGCACCGTATGCTTTCTTAACCACAGAGTCAACCTGCGCAGCAGCTTTGCGTGTCCTATGGACTCAGATCCCAAGATCCCTCTGATTCTCCACACAGCCAAGAGTCTTACCGTTAATACTATATTCTGCCATCATATTTGACCTACCAAAATGAACCACCTCACACTTACCTGAGTTGAACTCCATCTGCCACTCCTCAGCCCAGTTTTGCATCCTATCAATGTCCCGCTGTAAGCTCTGACAGCCCTCCACACTATCCCCAACACTCCCAACCTTTGTGTCATCAGCAAATTTACTAACCCATCCCTCCACTTCCTAATCCAGGTCATTTATAAAAATCACGAAGAGCAGGTTTCCAGAACAGATCCCTGAGGCAAACCACTGGTGACCGACGTCCATGCAGAATATGACCTGTCTACAACCACTCTTTGCCTTCTGTGGGCAAGCCAGTTCTGGATCCACAAAGTAATGTCCCCTTGGATCTTATACCTCCTTACTTTCTCAATAAACTTTGCATAGGGTACCTTCTCAAATGCCTTGCTGAAATCCATATACACTACATCTACTGCTCTACCTTCATCAGTGTGCTTAGTCACATCCTCAAAAAATTCAATCAGGCTCGTATGGCATGACCTGCCCTTGACAAAGCCTTGCTGACTATTCCTAATCATATTATGCCTCTCCAAATGTTCATAAATCCTGCCTCTCAGGATTTTCTCCATCAACTTACCAATCACTGAAGTAAAACTCACTGGCTTATAATTTCCTGGGCTATCCCTACTCCCTTTCTTGAACAAGGGAACAACATCCACAACCCTCCAATCCTCCGGAACCTCTCCCGTCCCCATTGACGATGCAAAGATCATTGCCAGAGGCTCAACAATGTATACAAAATACATCCTGAAATTCATCTTCTTTGCAAACATCCAGGAAAACAGAGGAGTGCCCCAAAGAATGAATGACAGTTAAATGTTAGAACCCCAAAGCCCCACCCAGCTCCCCCCTCCCACGCATAAGTAGCAGCAAAGCAATAATCCCCCCTCCCCCACCAGCATAAAAAAAAACATCAGTGCCCCCCACTGAGCACTCAAGCATGCAGCAAAGTATCAATAAAGACACAGACTTGCAGTACTCCAAAGACTACTCATTCACCCGGTATTCGACATATCACAGGCTCTCTCTCTAATAAGGGAAAAAGGTGTCCTCGTTTCGCAGCGAGAGGGGAGACATAACAAAACAACTTGCTTATTTATTGTGTTAAAAGTCTGTTGCGTCGCTTCTTCTGAGCTCTGTACCCAAAGAACTTGGGTCTCTGGGAACACAACCAGCAGCCAGCTCACTGCTTTCAATCTACCATCTCCCATGACAAAACAGTTTTCCACGGCAGCACTGACTTCGAGTCTGTCCGCCTCCAGAGCCACAAATTCCCGGAATCCTGAAGGCGTGCTAGTCTTCTAGGCCACGCCTTGGCATATTGAATAGCAGCCAGTCGTGAGACCCTGAGAGTGGATCCCATTTCCGTGAAGAACCGAAGGCAGCGTGTAACTCCAGCTTAGGGTCTTCAAAAGAACCCTGAAAGGGAAACATAGAAATATTAAATAAAAGATATTAAAGCACTTGATTAGAATGTCAACATTCCATTAATCTATTTGTGAATTTATGTGAAACTGTCTATTAATTTAAAAGATCTTGCACCACTTACTAAGTCATTTAAAAAAAATGAAGATCTTTTCTTATTTAGTTCAAAGTAAATGACCTCATTTGATCACATTGAATTCCATTGGACAAAGTTTTACTTGTTTATTTAATTGAGCTTGTCCATCTGCAGCATTCACCACCCATTTTGTAGCAATGTAATGTCAGTTGGAACCATTGATGTAGTCATTATTCCAGTTTCCAGATTATTAAATAGAGAAAAATAGAAGTCCCATTAATCCTGCTTACATCCTGAATAATTTCCAACCCAAGTCAGAATTTAAAAATTTCCATCCATGCTCATAATTTGTCAGAAATCATAGACATTGTGGTTTTCCATATTACAGAGAATCATTAAATAAAAGGTGGGTTACATTAGTTGATATGGGAACAAAATGGCAAAAATTGAGGATTATCTAAAGTATGAAGAGAATAGTTAAATTTGCATCAAAGTTATTTAAACAATCAATGTGCTAAGATAGAGATTAGAAATTCAGAAGAAATTCTGGTAAGTTTTTGAAGCCAAAGGCAGAGGGGTACAGCAAAAAAAGTTCAAAACAAGAGTTTGATGTTTCCTAGAGCAAGCACGGAGGAGATGTATTTAACGCTGGCCTTTGTATTGTACTTCCCTGACTCACCTATCTCTTTCGTAACATAAGATAAAGTTGAACACTTTACAAATAACCAGATGTATCTAGAATGCAATTAATTACAGAAGTTTAAATTTTTTTAAAGCTTGTACATCCATGTTTACAGGTGGCACTAGTTAATGTTCATTGAAAAATATTTGCTCTTATTCCTGCCTTTTAAATCTTCATTCTAGTAGTTGGTTTACATATTTGTTTAAAATTACTTTGTAATGTTTTGTGTAGTTAAATAATTGACTACTTTCCAGAAGTCCCATTTATTCATTTAGTTTATTCTTGAAGAAATAGCCTTGATGAATTTTTACATGGACTAGATATCTCTTTTATTTAAATGTAACAATTGACTGAATAGAATTGCAATGTTCAGTAAATCCAGTAGAAAAGAATGTACCAAACATCTGCCATCCAGTATATAGAAACATAAAATATTTCCCAGTTTCGCTTCTGAAAGACCATGAGGTCAAAGTACACGCATGTCACCATATACAACCCTGAGATTTGTTGACCATGGATGTTGTGTTCTAGCTGTCTACATGATACATAAGCCAGAATGTCCCTATGGAGAGCAGCTGTTGCTCATGTAGTAAACACGAGGAAGTCTGCAGATGCTAGATAGCACACTTCGCCTCCCCACAGCAGCTGATGAAAGCAAAGGAACAGCAGAGATGAATGCAGTTTGGCACCAGCTGTGTTGCAGGATTTGCCATTCAGCATTGAATCAAGGAACCTTTTTTTAAAAAAAAACACCCACACCCATCACTTTTTAGATAGAGTGCCCCCACCTACCCCAACATCCTTGGTTTCCTAACTAATGGAAACATTCACTTCTATCTAACCAAGCATTGTTCCTCAATATTTGGGAAAATTTGGATAAATTACCTCTTAACATTTGAATTTTCAGAGAAGGCCAATTGGTATATTCTCTCCTTGGCATTTAGCTCTTGGAGCCTAGGTTATCATTCTGGTAAAACTGCTTATCTAAGGCTTATTTGTTCTCCTAAGGTGTGTTAGCTCATTATGCTTCAGTAGTCCATTTCTAACCACAATTTAACTTCTTTGCATTCTATTGCCCTGTACCCCTCATGAATTTAACATGGATGAGCTTTTGTTTATTTAAACCAAATATTAATAATTATGATATATCCTTTTAACTTCCAATGTGGATGACCTTTCATTTGAATACTCCAGAAAAAACATTTGCCACAATTTTGCCATTTCACTCTAAAGTATATCTCTTCCATCTATGCTGCTTACTGTGCAACTTTTGTGACACTGGTGAACGCTGGTATTTGCCCTTCCTTCTGTCCTGTCCTCCAAACAGTTTTTTTAAAAAGTGCATAAATACAGCTTGATGGATTCAGCTGATGTCCATTAATGCTTTATCCAGCTGCCTATTAAATGGAATCTGAAATTTCAGTCATAGACAGTCATATTTTTATATAGCAAGAAAGCTCTTAGAATAAGATGGTTTTTAAAATGTTACTCAGTGTTAGAATGCCTTCAATTTATAAACTACTATGTGTGCTTGGTTTTATTTTTTAAGTAAATTTGCAGGCAATAGGATTTTTTCATGTTATTGTTCACAGGTTTATGGTTCAGGCTCTCAGACTAGATCTTTCCAGTATGTGAGGTAAGCTATGTTTCATGTATAACATGTCCTTATTTTGATAGATAAATGAGTTTAATTTATCAAACACTTGTGCATATTAAATTTGCATTTATTAGAATAATAAAACTCACACTTGTGTCAAGAAAGGTCAAAAGAAAGAGTTTGGAAGAATAATTAACTTGGGGGAAAAAGTGGGAACTTCTATACGCATGAGATTATCACAGTGAAATGGAGATTGGGAGTTGAGACAGAGTTGTGTTTGAGGTGGGAATCATCCTTGTGTGAAGAGATTTGTGGAAGCATGCCATTCATGTTCTTTGTCAGTGAAAATGGAAACAAGTACACTCTTCAAGTTTCATACTTTGGTGTGAGGGCAAGTTCAAGTCTTGATACTAAAATGGCTGAGAAAGGCCCACCAATTCTTCAAAAGAAATGCCCAGGGCCAATTAATTGCAGGAAAATACTGCAGCTCCTGTGACAACAGGTTTTCATTATAAATTAATCAGGAGCAAATAATGAAGTGCTCTGGTGTCAGATGGTAACAGTATTAAGGTTGTGAACTAGATATTTTTTTCCTATAAGCTTTGCAGTTTCTTTACCATAACATTTTGATCTCCTTAAAGATCAACAAAGTTAGTTAAGATTCTGGTTGAAGCTGTTGTTTAACATTGTTCAGGGTTATGCTCATACTGACTGCTTGCACACAACCATCAGAACCTTGAGTTCTCTCAATTTTACATATAATAAATGGATTAACATAATGTAAGACTTGACATCTTTTTACGATATTGTCAAACTTCACTTTTTCTCAATAAATTGTTATTGGGCATAAATATTATAATTTGCCAAAGAGTTATTTGTTGGAATTTTGAAGTTTTCATACTTTCCCAAAAGCTGGGTTTGAGCTTAATTTATTTTATATTAAATGTGAGGTACATTTGATTGTATATTTTTAGAACAAAATGATGTGCATTTGAGCTATAATAGTGAATAATTATTAAGTAAAATGATTTAATAGAATTTAAACAACATATTCCCTTGCTAGCCTTTAATAGATCAGAGATATTTATTGTATATGTAATTAGCAGATTCTTTGTGGCACTGTTCATGAGTCAGAACTTAGTGCATTAATTTTATTGATACCAATTGAGAGCTGTTATAGAAAGTAAGAGCGGCCATTAACAGGAAGTACATTACTAAAGGCAATGTTTTTTGAGTCAGATTTATTATCACTGGCTTATATGACTTGTAATATTGCAAATTTGAAAATTCCACCCAATTTATTAAAACCCAAAATGTTCTATGAAATATTAACCATAAATATATTTAGCACTTATATGAATATTAAATTACCTTTCCTATATTAAGTTAAATATGGATTGAAACTTGAAGTAAATGTCAGAAAATTTTGTTTATGTTGAGTTAAAAAGTTATAAAAGCTGTTAAATTGTCCAGTGTTATCTAATTTTATTTCAAATTATAATGTTCTCATTTTCACTTTAACTACATGTTTAGATTGTTGATAAGCCACATGAAAATACAACAAATTTCATTTTAATATTTAAAATTTATTTATAGTGACCTTGTGAATGGATTAGTGGTTTTGATGAACAGCAATGTCAGCAGTCCTGTTAATGTGGTATGTAAAGTTTCAGTAAATCATAGTCCAAGTGTTCATTTGAAATCATGGATTTGACAGTGCTATAACAAAAACTGGATAAATCCTATGATAATTTTGTCATCCTAAATGTTAAAAACTTGTGTTCCTAATTGTGTTCTATCAGCAAATAATAATGTAACCTACCAACTTGCAGTAGAGGGACATAAAGATGCAGTTGCTCAGTTCTTTAAAGGGACAAATTCATTAATCTGTATGTCTTTTACAAAGTATATGCTCTAAAATATTATACATGTTGTTCAAGTGCAGAATGCACAGGAAAAGGAAAGATTACCAAGATTAAGCTGTATTTGATATGCAGTAGGGTTTTCATATGTTTATTTTGGGACAATGACAAAATTTAAGGAGAGGATGCACACAACATTAGAAACTTGTATAAGGAGAGACTGGAAATGTGACAGAGACACCTCTGAATTAGGCTTGGGGTTTAAGGATGAATTAGATTGATGTTCATACAAATAGAAAAGTGGCACTTGGCCTACTTTATCCCAACAAATATCTGAATAGGGAGTTGAAACCATTACAGGGAATTGTGTTTGGCAGTGGATGAAACTGACAAGTTGGCACTGCGAGTCCATTGCACATTTTGTTTTTCAAATAAGCATTTAATTATATGCATATTATTCTACTGAGAGTAGCACCATTTAATTCATGTGCATGTATGTGGCAAATGATTCAGCATAGATTGTTCTAATAATACGTAAAGTATTTTTGTAATTTAATTAAAGTGTATATTGCTATTAAATTCACTCATAGCATGTTTGCAGATAAAGTTGTTGTTTAAGTTGGCAGTTGTCTTCAAATGCAAACTGTTTTATTTTCACAGGGAAACCCAGAAGAACACACCATTCTGGAATTTGCCAAATTAATTCGGAGCCTTGTTGGTAATTTCATTCTGCTTATTTGGGGATCTGGTGAGGGAAGGAATGTCATTCCAGGGGAATGAACCATTTGGTCCATCTAATCAACTACAGTCTTTTGGCTAATAATATAACGTACTTTATCTTCTAATCCTTGCAATCAGGCTGTGCATATACTGAGTTTTCAGAAATTACAATGAATGCTTTCAGAATTTTCTCATCTATTTTCTTTGGATTTATAAGGCTCCAAAGCCATCTTGATCGTTCAATGCCCATTGAATATCTATAGGTTTTTCCGCCACTAATTGCTTGTCTTTAGCCATTAATTTTAGCCTTTTTCTTAATTTTCATTTAAATATTTTCTTGTCTTTTTTTTAATGTCACAGTTTTTTCATTTTGTCTTTACCACCACCAGACATGTTCAGCTTGTGGTGGTTGGTTCTTTGGGGCAAATCTTACTTCAGGAAAAGTTCAACCAGGCTTTGCATGTTCCTGTAGGCAGCGCTCAGCTGAAGTCAACCTGTTCTGGATTTGTCAATGGATCCATCAAATGTCCCAATAGAAGATTTATCTAATTTAATAGGGTGCCTTAAAATGCAAGATTTTCCAAAGGAATACTTTGGGGAGAAACAACCTATATCTGTATCCATTGGATATTTGGATAAACATTTAAAATTGAGGATATTCAAAATACTGCAGAGAGACCAGGCTGGTAAGCAGAGAATTGACACATATATTGGAACAAAAGGCCATCTGTGTAGTGCACATTGTCTTCTGTAGTATTACTTCATGATTAATAGGGGAATAATAATACTAACATTTTCTGTATTTCTCTGCCTTTGTGAGCATTTTGCTGAGGCTTGTAGCTGATGAAATTTTACCCTTTAGGACTCTTGGCTGCAATGGAAAACTATGACCACTGTCATCTTTATTAGTTTGGATTTGGTTCTATGTCCCTGATGGATTAAGATTTGTACTATTCAGGTCTTTGAGCAATTGGAAATTTTGTTTCATGACTGGTGATTTTACCAAGACAGTGTGAGTAGGGCAGAAATTTAATTCCTTTACAGAATGTTTTTATGTATCTTTCAAATGGCTGCAAATTTAACTGCCTTATTCTTATCTAAAACAAAGCCAGAGACACCTACAGTGATGTCACTTCCAATCCCACACTGGTGCCTCTGGATTCTTTTAAGGACTGATCTTTAGCTGCTTCTGATTTCTCATCTGCATCCTACAGCATAATTCAAAAATATCAGATTCCATACAAACACTGACTAAGTACAGCTCTACCTTAGCATCACTTCTCTTGACCATCTATAACTGCATTTTGTCAGGCATCCAGTATCAGAAGAGCAGTATTATTTAATAATTAAATATCAGGGGAAAATTGAAGGCCATTATCTTCAATCCCATCAGTTACTGTCTACATTTATCTGAAACACAATCAGTTTTTCAGTTGTAGAGCGAAGTTATGCTTTTGCCTCCATGATCTCTCCATCACCAAAATACCCCTCTCTCAGCAATACTTTCATTCCGTCTGGACATGATTCCAGTATTCTGCTGGCTGGCATTCTTTCCTCCAGAAACTTGAGCTCCTCTTATTTTTTTTCACTTGTGCATCTGCCATTCACCTGTCTGATAGTCCCTGAAACATGAGATTCTCGCCCAGAGGTCAAATCATGCTTTGTACGCACAACCCATGTCTCTTTAACAGCTGTAACCTTTAACTCTGTTTTTGTTGTCCTCCTTTAATTCTAACCTATTGCACCTTCCTAGTTAATATCACCTCATCTGTAGGTGCTTGAATACCCTCCTCCTCCCCCCTCCAACTCCTTTTTGTATATTAAAAAAAAGACATATCATCTCACGGTTTTTGGACACAAAAAGTAATTGCAAAAGAGTGTGAATGAGACCGCCGGTGAGAATGTAAATTAATCCAGAAATTTGAACTTAGAGGTGTCGATAACTCATGAATTCACTCTATTCAAAAGCTATCACTTAATCAAGTTTTACTTTGTATGTCACCTTTTATCTGATACCACTCCTGTCAAGCATCATAGGGAATTTTGCAGTGCTAAGAACTTCCAAGTGCAAATGTTGATAAGCTATCAATGCCACTGCAAATATTATTTTGACTGTAGATTCAGAGTGGTATGTGGAAACCAGCCCTTTAGCCTATCAAGTCCATGCCAACCAATACCCCACATATTTTCACTAATCCTCTACATTATTCCTTTTTTTTATCTCCCATATTCTCATCATTCCTCTCCCACTCACTTACAGCTAGGTGCACTTTACAGTGGTCACATGTCTTTAGGAACTAGAGAAAGCCCACACGGTTGCAGAGAAAATGTGCAAACTCCACACAGGTAGTACATGATGTCAGATTGAAACCAGATCTCTGCTGTTGTGAAGTAGCTGTACAGCTGTGTTGCCCTATATATTTTTTATGAGATATGCAAATCATAAGTTGATTTCACCACTGGTGCCAACAAAGTAAAAGATCCTCAGTACTAATTAAAATGAATCAAAGTACCTCGCTCTCAAGGAACTGTACGAGACCATCAACACGCTGGAGGCTGCACACCCAAAGGCTGCCTTCATTATCGCCAGTGATTTTAATCGAGTGTCACTAACAAAGGTCTCTCCAAAGTTTTGTCAGCACATCCAGGTGAGCACTCGTGTAGATAACACTTGATCACTGCTACACTGTCTTCTGCAACACTTACAAATCTCTCCTTCACCCAGCTTTTGGAAAATCAAATCACTCTTCAATCCTGCTTCTGCTGACGTACAGGCAGAATCTGAAACAAGAGGGGGCCATAGTTAAAACTGTCCACTGTTGGTCCAACCATTCGGCCTCCATGCTGCAGGACTGCTTCAATGATGTCGACTAGAATGTCTTCCATGGTGAGAAGGTCTCCAAGTTCACTGATGGAGTCACGTGCTTCATCCAGAAGTGCATCGACGACATTGACCCCAGAAGTCAATCAGGGTCTTCCCAAACCAGAAACCCTGGATCAGTAGTTCCATGCAAGCAGCACTTACAGCGTGACATTGAGCTTACATCGCTGGCAAACAACTAGAGCTCAAAAAAACCTGCTATGATCTGCACAAAGCTATTAAGGCTGTGAAACAACAAAATAGGGAAATTTGAGCCAAAATTCACAACAAATAGCACACATGACTTGTGGCGAGGGCTGCATACCATCGCAGACTTCAAAGCCAAACGTCGTGCCGTCAGCATCGCGGCCCTCCCTCCCAGATGAGCTCAATCGCTTGTATGCTGGATTCACTGTCGCTAACTCCGAGCCTCCGAGGAAAGCCACCACTACAACCTGCAACCTGGTCATCTCTGAGGCTGAGGTACGCAGATGTTTCCACCGAGTGGACAGTCAAGGCTGCAGGATTGGACGACATCCCAGGGTGAGTACTTAGGATGTGCACAGCACAACTGGCAGGTGTGGTTACTGACATTTTTAATCTCTTCCTCTCCCAGTGTAGAGTGCCCTTCTGCTTCAAATTATCCACCACTGTCGCTGTACCAAAAAAGACCAAGGTAACATACCTGAATGACTGGCGTCTTGTTGCACTCACCTCAAGAATAAGCAAATGCTTTGAGAGGCTGATGAAGCATTACATCTGCAGCTTGCTACCACCCAAACTGGACCCCCTACAATTTGCCTACCAACACAACCGGTCGACAGATGACACAATAGCCACTGCTCTACATACTGTCCTTGCACATCTGAAGAAGAAGGACGCTTATGTGAGAATGCTGTTCTTGGACTACTGTTCAGCATTCAACACTGTAGTTCTGAGACCTGGCCTTGACCCTGCCTTGTGCAGCTGGATCCTGGACTTACTGTCAGATTGCCAGCAGGTTGTAAGAGTCAGCTCCCTCACCTCCAACCTTCTGACTCTCAACACAGGAGCCCCTCAGGGCTATGTACTGAGTCCCCTCATTTGCTCCCTGTATACCCATGACTATATCACCACCCACAGCTCCAGACTGCTAACTAAATTTGCCCCAACGACACTACATTGATTGGCCTTATCTCAAACAATAACGATGTGGCCTACAGGGAAGAAGTAATTTCTCTGACACAGTGGTGTCAAGAAAAAACCTCTCCCTCAGTGTCGCAAAAACAAAGGAACTGGTTGTAGATTACAGGAGGAATGGAGATAGGCTAACCCCTATTGACGTCAATGGATCTAGGGTTGAGAGGGTAAACAGCTTCAAGTTCCTTGGCATCCACATCACCGAGGACCTCATGTGGTCTGTACACACCATTTGTGTGGTGAAAAAGGCACAACAGTGCCTCTTTCACTTCAGGCGGTTGAGGAAGTTTGGTCTGGGCCCCCATATCCTAGGAACTTTCTACAGGGGCACAACTGAGAGTATCCTGACTGGCTGCATCACTGCCTGGGTATGGGAACTGTACCTCCCTTAATCACAGGATTCTGCAGAGAGTGGTGCGGACAGCGCAGCGCCACTGTGGTTGTGAACTTCCCATAATTCAGGACATTTACAAGGACAGGTGTGTAAAAAGGGCTCGAAGGATCATTGGGGACCCAAGCCATCCCGACCACAATCTATTCCAGCTGCTACTATCTGGAAATGGTACCACAGCATAAAAGCCAGGACCAGCAGGATCCGGGATAGCTTCTTCACCAGGCCATCAGACTGATGAACTCATGCTGACTTGAGTGTACTCTATATTACATTGACTGTTCTATTTATTATAAATTACAATGATTGCACATTTAGATGGAGATGTAACTTTTACTCCTCATGTATGTGAAGGATGTAAGAAATAAAGTCAATTCAAGTTCAACTGCATTCTCGGACTCCAGGCCTATAGTTTTCTCCTCTCTCAATCTAAATACAGGTACACTCCATTACAAAGGTAGATTCAGGGGCTCATATTTGATGATACTCGTATGTTCTGGAAATGATAGAAATGGAATACTGTATATCAGTTCCTGTTGCGCTTCTGGGGGGGTCTTTGCTAGATGTATGTCAGCTAGATATTTCTAGCAAAAAGCAGCCAACCACAATTAGAGTTTAAAATAAACTGAGATGATTTTAAGATAGCTGAAGGTTAGAAATAATTTAGAAGGAATTACAAATTCCTATGGATCTGGTCCATGGGTTGAGATTCTAAATTGGAGAAAAGCCAATTTTGATGGTATCAGAAGGGATCTGATAAGTATGATTTGGGACAGGCTGTTTGCTGGCTCAGATGTACTTGGTAAGTGGGAGGCCTTCAAAAGTGAAATTGTGTGTACAAAGCTTGTGTGTGCCTTGCAGAGTAAAAGTTAAAGATAACAGGTTTAGAGAACCTTGGTTTTCACGAGATATTGAGGCTACGGTTAAGAAATAAAAGATGCAAAGCAGATAGGAATAAATGAGTTACTTATGGAGTATAAGAAATGCAAGAGAACACTTAAGAAAGCAATCAGGAGGACTAAAAGAAGGCACGAGGTTTCCCTGGCAGACTAGGTGAAGGAGAATCCTAAGGATTCTACAGATATGTTAGGAGCAAAAGGATTGCAAGGGACAAAATTGGTCCTCTGGAAGATCAGAATGGTAATCTATGTGTGGAGCCAAAAAACATGGGGGAGATCTTAAATGGATTTTTTGCATCTGTACTTACTCAGGAAGCAGACAGAGTCCAAGGAAGTGAGGCAAAGCAACAGCAAGGTCATGGACCCTGTACAGACAGATTACAGAAGAGGAAATGTTTGCTGTCTTGAGGCAAATTAGGGTGGATAAATCCCCAGGGTCTGACACGGTGTTCCCTCGGACCCTGTGGGAGGCAAGTGTAGAAATTGCCAGGGCCATAGCAGAGATATTTAGATCATCCTTAGCAACAGGTGAGCTACCAGAAGATTGGAGGATAGCTTATGTTTTTCCACTATTTAAGAAAGGCTTTAAAATAAACAAGGATATTATAGGCTGGTGAGCCTGACATCGGTAATGAGAAAATTGTTGAAAGATATTCCATGACCAAATATAAGTATTTGGATAGACAGGGACTGATTAGAGATAGTTGATATGGCTTTGTGCATGATAGGTCGTGTCTGACCAATCTTACAGCGATTTTTGAGGAAGTTACCAGGAAAGTTGATGAAGCCAAGGCAGTGGATGTAACAAGGCATTTGACAAGATCCTACATGGGAGGTTGATCAAGAAGATTCAGTTGCTTGGCATTCAGGATGAGGTAGTAAATTGGATTGGACATTGGCTTTGTGGAAGAAGCCAGAGAGTGGTTGTAGATGGTTGCTTCTGATACCAGAGGCCTGTGACTAGTGGAATGCTGCAAGGATTGGTGCTGGGTCCATTGTTGGTTGTTATTATGTCTGTGACCTGGATGGTAGTGTTGTTAACTGAATCAGCAAATTTGCAGAAGGCACCAAGCTTGGGGGTGCAGTGAATGGTGAGCAAGACTATCAGGGCTTGCAGTGGGATCTGGACCAACTGGAAAAATGGCAGAGTGAATATAATGCAAACAAATATGAGGTGTTGCACTTCAGTAGGACCAACTAGGGTAGGTCATACACAGTGAACGGTAGGGCACCGAGCAGTGTGATAGACAAAAGGATCTGAAAATATAGTTCCATAATTCATTGAAAGATGTGGCATAAGTAGATTGGGTCATAAAGAAAGCTTTTGGCACGTTGACCTTCATAAATAAAAAATATTGAGTACAGGAGATGGGATGTTATGTTGCAGTTGTATAAGGCATTGGTGAGGCCTAATTTTAAGTCTTATGAACAGATATGGTCACCTACCTACAGGAAAGATGTAAATAAGATTGAAGTGAACAGGTTCAAGTTCCTGGGTGTCAAGATCTCTGAGGATCTAACCTGGTCCCAACATATTGATGCAGTTATAAAGAAGGCAAGACAGTGACTATACTTCATTACGTGTTTGAAGAGAATGTATGTCAAGAAATACACTTAAAAACTTATATAGATGTACTGTGGAGAGCATTCTGACAGGTTGCATCACTGTCTAGTATGGGAGGGGGGCTACTGCACAGGACTGAAAGAAGCTGCAGATCCATCTTGGGTACTAGCTTACAAAGCACCCAGGACATCTTCTCAGAAAGGCATCATCCATTATTAAGGACCTCCAGCACCCAGGGCATGTTCTTTTCTCACTGTCACCATCAGGTAGAAGTTACAGAAGCCTGAAGGCACACATTCAGCAATTCATGAACAACTTCTTCCCTTCTGCCACCTGATTCCTAAATGTATAATGTAATTGATTTACTTATTATTATTATTTTGTTTTTTTCTTCTATATTATGTATTGCATTGAACTGCTGCTACTAAGTTAACAAATTTCGTGTCACATGCCGGTGATAGTAAACCTGATTCTGATTCTGAAAGAGTACAGAGAAAATTTGCAAGGATGTTGTTGGGTCTGGAGGACCTGGGTTACAAGGAAAGATTGAATAGGTTAAGGCTTTATTCCTTGGAACGTGGAAGATTGAGGGGAGATTTGATAGAGGTATACAAAATTGAGGGGTATTATCTGGGTAAATACAGGCATTTTTTTCCTCTGAGGTTGGGTGGGCCTGCAACTAAAGGTCAAGATGAGAAACTTAAGGGGAATGTAAGGGGAAACATTTTCACTGAGGGTTAAGCTGCGAGCGCAAGTGAGGTTGATTTCAACATTTAAGAGAAGTTTAGATAGGTACATGGATGGCAGGGCTATGGTCTGGGTGCAGGTCAATGAGGGTAGGCAGGCTAAGTGGTTCAGTGTGGACTAGATGGGCCAAAGGGCCTGTTTCTGTGCTGTATTTTTCTATGACTCTGACTCGATCTCCTGATCTGGTAACTCACCTGTAGCTAATGAAGAATCCCAGCAATATGCTCTCTTGTTTGTCATTGTATTCTGGGATAGATTCCAGTAGGCGCCAGGGATTTATCCATGTTAATCAATGCCAAATGTCTGGAACACTTTCTCCTTTCTGGCACAGATATATTCCAGAATATTGATGTACCCCTCCCCATATTCCCCATCTTCCTTATTGGTATTGTCTATGGAAAATGAGATGTATTCACTTAGGATCCTACTCTTATCTAGTGGCTCCTCATGTGGATTTTCTTCTGGTCCCTGAAGGAACTCTTTCCCTAAGCAGCAAGATAGTACTTAACGATTTTTAGGATTCTCCTTAATATCCTGCTTGCCAAAGCTGTGGTCCCAAATGAGACCTTTGTGGAACTAATCACGTTTGATTTACCTCAGTTTTGATTACCATGGTACTTCAGGTTACGAATGTGTGAGTGCCATTATTTTCAGTGGTTTCTGTAAATATGATATGAAATATTTGGAGATGCAAGTTAAAGCCATTTTCACAGCTTTAACTCATATCCTCATAATTCCAGAAAGTGTAAGCCACTTGGTTATTCAGTCTTTCTTGTTAATTCAAAATTAATAGTACTGTATCATGTCAGAGTTGAGCTGTATTATTTTTTCTCTCCAGCAGGGAGCAGAAGTGAAATTTTGTCACTTCCAGAAGCACAAGACGATCCCCAACGAAGAAATCCAGATATCAGAAAAGCTAAATTATTGCTGGGATGGGAGCCTGTGGTAAGGATATATTGATTCTTCTATTTACATGACAAATCATGGAATTGAAAGTGTGAACTGCATGATGCAATTCATGTAATCATGAAGGAGGTACAGAAAGCTGAAAGCACACACCCAGCAATTCAGGAACAGCTTCTTCTCCTCTGCCATCGATTCTTAAATGGACATTGAACCCATGAACACTACCTCACTTTTTAAAAATATTATTTCTCTTTTTCCACTATTTTTAATTTAACTATTAATATATATACACTTACTGTAATTTACTTAATTATTTTTTCAAAATCATGTATTACATTTTACTGCTGCTAAGTTAACAAATTTTATGACATATGCTGGTGATATTAAATCTGATTCTGAATTGAAATCATATTATTGAGAACTTTTTTTCCTGAGTTATAAATCATTATTTCCAATTTACATTTAGTTGGGTGGATTCGCCATGACACTATTATTTTTATCTAGAAATGCGCTAAATGACAGTATAGGGCTTTATCAAATTCATCTTTATTACAGTCATTTGGCTTCTGTAGACAAGCCATATTGTTCACATGCCCAACCTTAGCCTCCTTAAGATGATTCCAAGCTCAATCACAAAAAGTAGATGTACATCCGGAAAGAAAGGTCCCTCTCACAGCAAGAATCATGGGCACCACAGTTAGCCTAGTGGTTATTGTGATGCTGTCTACAGCTCGGACATGGAAGTTTGGAGTTCAATCCCAGAGTCAGCTGTAAGGAGTCTCTGTACCTTCTCCCAGTGGAATGCGTGGGTTTTCGCCAGGTCTTCCAGTTTCTGCTCACAGTCCAAAAACATACCAGGTAGGTTAATTGGTCGTTGTAAATTGTCCCATGATGAGGTTTGGGTTAAATTGGCATTGCTGAGCAGTGTGGTCAAAAGAGCTGAAAGGGCATTTTCTGTCTATTTCTAAATAAATAAAAGTAAGAGTCAGGAAGGGGATGAGGTCACTGGGCCCCCTGTCACCACTGCCACACTTCATTTGCAGAAGCACAAGGACCAGAGGTGAGAGGTGCTTTGTTCAGAAATCCTCCTTGAAACGTAGTTTCTTCACTAACTCTGAAAATCCCTAAACCACTATCATTCAGAGTGGAGGAGGAGTCATTTGGTTTGGTGCATGCAGAAAACCCATGTAAACAGCGCAAGGCATACATGATCTACAAATTACTTACCCAATTACTACAGTCTGTCCTTACAAGACCCTCAACTCTAGGCAGTATTGTGAATCTCCTGTGCACTTTTTCTAATATTACCTCATCCTTCCTGTAGTGTGGTGACAGAACTGTATACAATATTCCTTGTGTAGCCTGGCTATTGTTTTGTGCAGCTGCAAAATGCCACCCAAGTCTTTTTTTTGTTAAATGCTTTGGCCAGGGAAGGCAAGTATGTGGAATGCTGTTTTCAGAGAGGTATGAACTCACACCCAAAGCTTCACCTATATTGCAACACTCCTGAAGCCCCAGCCATTTACTGCATATATCTTATTAACACATGATATCTGAAAAATGATAAGAAGTGCTTGGTAACACTGAATATGGCATAGGCAATAGGGTTAGAACAGTACAACATAATGCTGGCCTTTTCATGGCAATGTAGAAAATTGCAATCCAAACTACCTACTTAGCACCAGATTGGTTTACTCTGTTATAGTTAAAATGATTAAAGCTGTTTTTAACAGTAGTGTCAAAGTGCCACTGTTCACCAGTTGCGGGTTTCAGGTAGCAGGAGCTGTTACTCTTTGCAAGAACAGGAGACATAGAAAGCGGTACCATTTGGGACTTTCTATTCTGTTGTAATTTGATTGGGTAATTAGGCAATTGGCAAAGGATAGTAAAAAGAGGTTAGGTTTAAATGGAAGGGCCATTGTGTGAGTGGAGAGGGTTAGAGGAACTGGGACATTGGCTCTAGAGTTATAAGCTAGGGTGAAGATTTCTGTTAAATTTCTTTTGTCTTTATTTATTATTGCATAGGTAAGAGCAGTGTTAAGCTCCCCTTGCACGATGTGGGAGGTCAGAGAGATCACCAATGTCCCTGATGACTACAAACACAAAATTAATTGCAGATGCTGGGGTCAAAGCAACACGCACAACACGCTGGAGGAACTCAGCGGGGGGAGGGTGGGAAGGAGAAGACTGGTAGGTGCCAGGTGAAAAACCAGTAAGGGGGAAGATCAATGGATGGGGAAGGGGATAGGCAGGAAAGGTGAAGAAGGAATGTAAGGGGAAAGCATTATGGGTAGTAGAAGGAGGCGGAACCATGAGGGAGGTGATTGGCAGCTGGAGGAGGTGGCAGAGTGAAACTGGGAAGGGGAGGGAATTACCAGAAGATGGAGAATTCAATGTTCATGCCAAGGGGCTGGAGACTACCCAGACAGTATATGAGGTATTACTTCTTCAACCTGGCAATAGAGGAGGCCATGTATGGACATATCCAAGTGGGAATGTGAAGCAGAGTTGAAGAGGGTGGCAACCGGGAGATCCTGTCTGTTGTGGTGGACGGAGCGGAGGTGCTCGACAAAGCGGTCCCCCAATCTGCGTCGGGTCTCGCCGATGTAGAGGCGACCGCACCGGATGCAATAGATGACCCCAACAGACTCACAAGTGAAGTGTTGCCTCACCTGGAAGGACTGTTTGGGGCCCTGAATGGTGGTAAGAGATCCGCAGGGATTGTTCCCTCTGCGACTCTCTGGTCCACACGTCCCTCCCCACAGATTTCCCACCTGGCACTTATCCCTGCAAGCGTAAGTGCTACACCTGTCCCTACACCTCCTCTCTTAGCACCATTTAGGGCCCCAAACAGTCCTTCCAGGTGAGGCAACACTTCACTTGTGAGTCTGTTGGGGTCACCTATTGCATCCGGTGCGGCCGCCTCTACATCGGTGAGACCCGACACAGATTCGGGGCCAGCTTTGTCCTCCACAACAGACGGGATCTCCCGGTTACCACTCTCTTCAACTCTGCTTCACATTCCCTTTGGATATGTCCATACATGGCTGCCTCTACTGCCATGATGCGGCCAAACTCAGGTTGGAGGAGCAACACCTCATATACTGTCTGGGTAGTCTCTAGCCCCTTGGCATGAACATTGAATTCTCCATCTTCCGGTAATTCCCTCCCCCTCCCTTCCCCCATCCCAGTTTCACTCTGCCGCCTCCTTCTACTACCCATAGTGCTTTCCCCTTACATTCCTTCTTCACCTTTCCTGCCTATCCCTTCCCTACTTCCCCTCCTCCACCCCTTGATCTTTCCCCTTACTGGTTTTTCACCTGGCACCTACCAGCCTTCTTCCCACCCTACCCCCACCTTCTTTATAGGGCCCCTGCCCCCTCCCTCTTCAGTCCTAATGAAGGGTCTCGGCCCGAACTGTTGACTGTTTGTTTCCACAGATGCTGCCTGACCTGCTGAGTTCCTCCAGTGTGTTGTGTGTGTTTCCCTGATGACTACACCTGTGAGAAGAGCATGTGGCTGTAGCCCATTACAAACAGTGTTAGGGAACTGGAGTCAGAGCTGGATGATCTACAGATCATTCAGGAGAATGAGGAGTTGATAGACAGGAACCACAGCAAGGCAGTCACACTCAAGTCACAGGAGGCAGGTAACAACTGGATGACTATCAGCAGAGAGAAAGAGAATAGGTAGACAGTGCAGAACTACCCCTGTGGTAGTTCCCTTCAATAACAAATATAGTGCTTTGGATACTGTTGAAGGGACTATCAGTGAACAGCTGTTGTGACCAGGCCTTTGGCCTAAATCTCTCTCTGTGGCTCAGAAGGGAAAGAAGAAGGGGAAACCAGTGGTGATGGGGGATTCAATAGGTAGGGTAACAGACATGAAAGACACTCCCAGATGGTATGATGCCTCCCAGGTGCCAGGGACAGGAATGTCTTGGATCAGTTCTGCTTTTTACTTAAGGGGAAAGTTGAGCAGCCTAAGTCTTGGTACGTAGTGTTACCAATGATATAGGTAGGAAAAGGGACAAAGTCCTGAAGGGCAAATTTTGGCTGGCATGGTACCATAGTGATTAGCGTGATGCTCTTACAGTGGCAGCGACCCAGGTTCAATTCTGCTACTGTCCATGTAAGGAGTATGTACGTTCTTCCCGTGAGTGTTAGTTTCTCCAGGTGCTCTGGTTTCCTCCCACATTCCAAAAAGTGTATGGGTTAAATAGGCTTGTTGGGTCAGAAGGACCTTTTACTGTGCTGTATCTCTAAATAATTTTTTTAAAAGGGTACTTAGAAGGAAGCTAAAAAGCAGGACTTCAGGGAGAAATCTCTAGATTGCTGCTTGTGCCATGTGCCAGTGAAGGTGAAAATAGAATATGGTGGATGAATGTGTGGCTGAGGAATTGGTGCAGGGGATACTGTTTCAGATTTGTGGGTTATTAGGATCCCTTCTGGGAAGGTATGACCTATGCACTAAGGACGGGTTACACCTGAAGATCTCCTTCATGCAAAAGGTTTAGTTGGGGGAGAATCTGTTAGGTGCGTCCAGGAAGGATTCCTGACATAATAGATGGACAGGCTGACTAGGGGAGAGAGCATATGGATCTAGTACTAAGCAATGAGCCTGGTCATGTGACAGATCTCAGTGGGTGAACATTTCAAAGATGACCACAACTCCTAGAACTTTAGAGGTTGTTTAGGGAGCACTTGCATGGAGTTCTGAATACATTTGTCCCTTTGAGGCAGGGAAATGATGGTAGAGTGTGGGAACCATGGTTGACAAAAGAGGTAGAATGTTGATTGGCACTAGGAAGAAATGAGCATACTACTTATGAAGCAAAGATCATACAGTGCTCTTAAGAGTTACCGCATTACAAGAAGGAGCTTAAGGAGGGACTGAGGAGAGCTAGAAGCAGACATGAGGAGGGTTTGGTGTGTAGGATTAAGGAAAATGCCAGGGTGTTCTACACATGTGTGAAAAACAGGAGGATGACTAAAGTGAAGGTAGGGATTGATCAGGGATGAAGAAGGAAGTGTGTGCCTAGAATTGGAGGAGGTAAAGGAGATCCTTAATTCTTCAATATTCATCAGTGAGAGGCACCTCAATGAATATGAGGACAGTGTAGAAAAGTCTTAATGTGCTTGAACAAGTTAATGTTAAGAAAGAGGATGCACTGGAAATTTTGAAAAGCTTTAAGGTAGATAAGTCCCTATGACCAGATGGGATATACCCAAGAGTACTATGGGAAGTGAGGGAAGACATTGCTACAACATGGGTAATGATCTTTGCGTCCTCACTGGCCATGAGTGGTACCAGAAGGTCAGAGAATGGCAAAAGTTATTCAGTTGTTCAAGTAAAGGAATATGGATTATCCTGGGAATTGTAGACCAGTGAATCTACAAAGTGATGGGCAAACTTGGGGAGGATTCTAAAGATAGGATTTACAAGCATTGGGACTAGTGTTCCTCAGGGACCTATTCTGGGACCCACAGATCTTTGTGACTTCTATAATGACTTAGAGTAGGAAGTAGAAGTGTAGATTAGTAAGTTTGCGGACAGCACATAGTTTGATGGTGGTGTAGATAGTGTAGAAGGTTGTCCTTGGTTACAAATGGACATCAATAGGATGCAGAGCTGGGCTGAGAAGTGGCAGAGGGAGTTCAGTCTGCAAAAATGTGACGTGATGCACTCTGAAAGTTGGACGTGAAGGAAGAGTACAAGATTAAAGGGAGAATTCTTAGCAGTGTGGTGGAAAAGAATGACCTTGGGGTCCACGTTCATTGATCCCTTAAAGTTGTCATGCAAGTTGATAGAGTGGTTAAGAAAGCATATGGTGTGTTGGCTTCATTAGTTGGGAGATTGAGTTCTAGAGCCATGTGGTACCATCCAGCTCTATAATATGGTTCGACAACACCTCTGTGTTCAGTTCTGGTTGTGTCAATATAGGAAGCATGTAGAAAGTATAGAGAGGGTGTACTGGAGATTTACCAGGACATCTGGATTAGAGAATGTGTCTAATAGGAAAAAAGCTGAGTGAGCTAGGACTTTTCTCTTTGGAGTTAAGTAGAATGAGAGGAAACTTGATGCTGCCTTCCCAGAAGGGCAGCAGCTAATGCAAGAGGATGTACTGTTAAGTGTTAAGGGGATTAGAGCAACCTGTAGGGGTTCGTTAGAAGTAGGTTTTTTTTGTGCAGAGAGCGATAAGTGCATGGAACGCACTGCCAGGGTTGGTAGAAGCATATACATTAGGAGCATTTAAGAGACTCTTTGGATAGGCACTGAATAAGAGAAGAATGGAGGTTTAGATTGAACTTGGAGTTGGTTAAAATGTTGGCACAATATAGTGGGCAAAAGGGCCTGTTCTGTTCTGTGTCCAGTGCACCTACCTGATCCTGGTTTGCATTCTGCTCGGATTACTTGGCTCCAGCCTTCATTGCATCCTTAGTACAATGAACCTGTGTTTCAGAGGTGAAGTGAGAATCACTGCCACTATGATTGATTTGAGTGTGGCATGAAGATCTCTTCATGGAACTGAGATAACATTCAGGATGCATTAATAAGTGGCAAGTAATGAAGTCCCACAACAATGTATAGCAATAATCATTACTGGGGGAGTGTCTAACTTCTACCTTTAACTTGCATTGGCATTATTACTATCGCCAAGTGCATACCGTTATTGAGTAATTACACCTTATTGGACCCGGGGGGGGGGCAATATTTTCGCGGGTAGCTCTGTTAGATCTTTCGGGGAGGGTTTAAACTAGTTTGGCACCGGGATGGGAACTAGAATGAAGGGACTCAGGATAAGATGGATGGTAAAAATGCAAAAATGGCGTGCAGTCAGACCATCAGGAATGGCGGGCAGATGAGAGGATAAAATTGTAGCCAGCAGGGTGAATATCAGTGCATTAGGGATGCAAAATCAAAAGAGTAGCAAGCACAGCACTCAGTGTGTTGTATCTTAATGATGGAATATAAGAAATAAGGTGGATGATGATCTTGCATTATTACAGATTGTCAGGTGTGATGTTGTGGCCATCACTGAATCATGACGGAGGATAGTTGTAGTTGGGAGCCAAATGTCAAATGTCCAAAGTTACATGTATTGGAGAGATAGGAAGGTAGGCAGAGGGGGTGGTGTGGCTCTGCTGGTAAAGAATGGCATCAAATCAGTAGAAAGATGTGACATAGGATCAGAAGATGTTGAATTTTTGTGGATTGATTTAAGAAACTGAGAGTACAAGGACCCTGATGGCAGTTATGTACTGGCCTCCCAACACTAGCTGGGATATGAACCACAGATTACAACAGGAGATAGAAAAGATGTGTCAAAAGGGCAACATTATGATAGTCATGGGAGATTTTAACATGCAGGTCAATGGGAAAAATCAGATTGGTAATGGATCCCAAGAGAGTGAGTTTGTTGAATGCCGACAAGATGGCTTTTTAGAGCAGTTTGTCATTGAACCTACTAGGGCTTCAGCTATACTAGTTTGGTTGTTATGTAATGAACTTGAGGCGATTAGGGAGCTTAAGGTAAAAGAGCCCTTAGGAGCCAGTGATCACAATATGATTGAGTTCAGCTTGAAATTTGATAGGGAGAAAGTAAAGTCTGACATAGCAGTATTTCAGTGGAGTAAAGAAAATTACAGTGGTATGAGAGAGGGGTTGGTCAAAGTAAGGTGGAAGGAGACGCTGGCAGGGTTGACAGGAGAGCAGCAATGATGTGAGTTTCTGCGAAAGATGAGGAAGGTGCAGCACAGATGTAGCCCACAAACAAAGAAATACTCAAATGGCAAAACATGGCTGACAAGGGAAGTCAAAACTCATGTAAAAAAACAAAAGAGGATGTATACAGCAAAACAAAAATTAGTGGGGAGATATAGGATTAGGAAGCTTTAAAAACTTAAGGAGAGCAACTAAAAGAATCATTAGGAGGGAAAAGATGAAACATGAAAGCAAGCTAGCAAGCAATATCAAAGCAGATAGTAAAAGCTTTTTCAAGTAGGTAAAAGAGAGATGAGAGTGGATGGGGACAAGCTAGAAAAGGAGGCTGGGGGACAAAAAGATGGCAGATGAACTAAATGAGTATTTTGCATCAGTCTTCACTGTGGAAGACTCTAACAGTGTGCCAGATATTGTAGTGTGTGAAGGAAGAGAAGTGAGTGCAGTTACTATTACAGGGGAGAAGGTGCTCAAAAAGCTGAAAGACCTAAGGGTACATGAGTCAGCCAGACCAGATGGACTGCACCCTAGGGTTTTGAAAGAGGTAGTGTTAGAGATTCTGGAGGCATTAAAATGATCTTTCAAAAACATTGGACTCCAGTATGGTGCCCGAGGACTGGAAAATTGCAAATATCATTGCACTATTTAAGAAAGGAGAAAGGTAGCAGAAAGGAAATAATAGACCAGTTAGCTTGACCTCAGTGGTTGGGAAGATGTTGCAGTCAGCTGTTAAGGATAATATGGAAAAGTGTATGGAACAGGAAGAGATAACACAGGTGCTTAATGAATACTTTGCTTCAGTATTCACTATGGAAAAGGATCTTGGCGATTGTTGTGATGACTTGCAGCGGATTGAAAAGCTTGAGCATATAGGTAATAAGAAAGAGGATTTGCTGGAGTGTTTGGAACGCATCAAGTTGGATAAGTCTTCGGGACCGGACAAGATGCACCTTAGGCTACTGTGGGAGGTGAAGGAGGAGATTGCTGAGCCTCTCTCAATGATCTTTGCATCATCAATGGGGATGGGAGAGGTTCCAGAGGATTGGAGGGTTGCAAATGTTGTTCCCTTATTCAAGAAAGGGAGTAGAGATAGCCCAGGAAATTATAGACCAGTGAGTCTTACTTCAGTGGTTGGTAAGTTGATGGAAAAGATCCTGAGAGGCAGGATTTAAGAACATTTGGAGAGGCATAATATGATTAGGAATAGTCAGCATGGCTTTGTCAAAGGCAGGTCATGCCTTGCGAGCCTGATTGAATTTTTTGAGGATGTGACTAAACATGTTGATGAAGGTAGGGCAGTAGATGTAGTGTATTTGGATTTCAGCAAAGCATTTGATAAGGTATCCCATGCAAGATTTATTGAGAAAATAAGGAGGCATGGGATCCAAGGAGACCTTGCTTTGTGGATCCAGAATTGGCTTGCCCACAAAAGGCAAAGAGTGGTTGTGGATGGGTCATATGCTGCATGGAGGTCGATGACCAGCGGTGTGCCTCAGGGATGTGTTCTGGGACCCCTTCTCTTTGTGATTTTTATGTGACCTGGATAAGGAAGTGGAGGGATGGCAGTAAATTTGCTGATGACAGAGGTTGGGGATGTTAGGGATAGTGTGGAGGGCTGTCAGAGGTTACAGCGGGACATTGATAGGATGCAAAATTAGGCTGAGATGTGGCAGATGGAGTTCAACCCAGATAAGTGTGAGGTGGTTCATTTTGGTAGGTCAAATATTATGGCAGACTATGGTATTAATGGTAAGACTCTAGGCAGTGTGGAGGATCAGAGGGATCTTGGGGTCCGAGTCCATAGGACACACAAAGCAGCTGCGCAGGTTGACTCTGTGATTAAGACATATGGTGCATTGGCCTTCATCAACCATGAGATTGAGTTTAAGAGCTGAGAGGTAATGTTACAACTATATAGGACCTTGGTCAGACCCCCACTTGGAGTACTGTGCTCAGTTCTGGTCACTTCACTACAGGAAGGATGTGGAAACTATAGAAAAGGTGCAGAGGAGATTTACAAGGATGTTGCCTGGATTGGGGAGCATGCCTTATGAGAATAGGTTGAGTGAACTCTGCCTTTTCTCCTTGGAGCGACAGAGGATGAGAGGTGACCTGATAGAGGTGATAGAGGCATTGATCATGTAGTCAAAGAGGCTTTTTCCTAGGGCTGAAATGGCTAACATGAGATGGCACAATTTTAAGGTGCTTGGAAGTAGGTACAGAGGAGATGTCCATAAGACAAAGGAGCAGAAGTCGGCCATTCGGCCCATTGAGTCTGCTCCGCCATTTCATCATGAGCTGATCCAATCTCCCCTTTAGTCCCATTCCCCCACCTTCTCACCATAGCCTTTGATGCCCTGACTACTCAGATACCTATCAATCTCTGCCTTAAATACACCCAATGACTTGGCCTCCACTGCCGCCCGTGGCAACAAGTTCCATAGATTCACCACCGTCTGGCTAAAAAAACTCTTTCGCATCTCTGTTCTGAATGGGCACCCTGCAATCTTCAAGTCATGTCCTCTCGTACTAGACTCCCCCACCATGGGAAACAACTTTGCCACATCAACTCTATCCATGCCTTTCAGCATCCAAAATGTTTCTGTGAAGTCCCCCCTCATTGTTCTATAATCCAAGGAGTACAGTCCAAGAGCGGTCAAACGTTCCTCATATGTTAACCCTCTCATTCCCGGAATCATTTTAGTGAATCTTCTCTGAACCCTTTCCAATGTCAGCACATCCTTTCTTAAATAAGGAGCCCAAAACAGCACACAGTATTCCAAGTGAGGTCTTATCAGTGCCTTATAGAGCCTCAACATCACATCCCTGCTCCTATACTCTATTCCTCTAGAAATGAATGCCAACATTGCATTCGCCTTCCTCACCACCAACTCAACCTTAAGGGTATCTTGCATGAGGACTCCCAAGTCCCATTGCATCTCAGAACTTTGAATTCTCTCCCCATTTAAATAATAGTCTGCCCATTTATTTCTTCTACCAAAGTGCATGACCGTACACTTTCCAACATTGTCATTTATTTGCCACTTCTTTGCACATTCCCCCAGTCTATCCAAGTGTCTCTGCAGACTCTGTTTCCTCAGCACTACTAGCCCCTCCACCTATCTTTGTACCATCAACAAACTTAGCCACAAAGCCATCTATTCCATAATCCAAATCGTTGATATGCATTGTAAAAAGAAGCGGCCCCAACACGGACCCCTGTGGAACACCACTGGTAATCGGCAGCCAACCAGAATGGGATCCCTTTGTTCCCACTCTCTGTTTCCTGCCAATCAACCAATGCTCTATCCACGTATGTAACTTTCGCGTAATTCCATGGGCTCTTACCTTGTTTAGCAGCCTCATGTGCGGCACCTTGTCAAAGGCCTTCTAAAAATCCAAATACACAACATCCACTGCATCTCCCTTATCTAGCCTACTTGTAATTTCCTCAAAGAAATTGCACTAGGTTTGTCAAGCAGGATTTTCCTTTAAGGAAACCATGCTGAGTTCTGCCTATCTTGGCATATGCCTCCTCATAACCTCATCCTTGACAATCGACTCCAACAACTTCCCAACCACTGATGTCAAGCTAACAGGTCTATAATTTCCTTAGCAAACATGAGGATATCTGCAGATGCTGGAAATTCAAACAACAACACACACAAAATGCTGGTGGAACACAGCAGGCCAGGCAGCATCTATAGGAGAAGCACTGTCGACGTTTCGGGCCGAGACCCTCCGTCCTGACGAAGGGTGTCGGCTTGAAACGTCGACAGTGCTTCTCCTATAGATGCTGCCTGGCCTGCTGTGTTCCATCAGCATTTTGTGTGTGTGTTGTTGCTATAATTTCATTTTTGCTTCCTTGCCCCCTTAAATAGCGGAGTGACATTTGCAATCTTCCAGTCCTCTGGAACCCGGCCAAAATCTATTGACTTTTGAAAGATCATTGCTAATGCCTCCGCAATCTCCACTGCTACTTTCTTCAAAACACAAGGGTGCATTCCATCTGGTCCAGGAGATTTATCTACCCTTAGACTATTCAGCTTCCTGAGTACTTTCTCTGTTGTAATTGTGACTGCGCATCCTTGAATGTCCGGTATATTGCTGATGTCTTCCTCAGTGAAGACTGATGCAAAATACTGGTTCAGTTCCTCCGCCATCTCCTTATCTCCCATTACAATTTCTCCAGCATCATATTCTATTGGTCCTATATCTACTCTCACCTGTCTTTTACTCTTTATATACTTGAAAAAGCTTTTAGTATCCTCTTTGATATTATTTGCTAGCTTCCTTTCATAGTTCATCTTTTCCCTCTTAATGACCTTCTTAGTTTCCTTTTGTAAGCTTTTAAAAACTTCCCAATCCTCTGTCTTCCCACTAATTTTTGCTACCTTGTATGCCCTCTGCTTTTACTTTGGCTTTGACTTCTCATGTCAGCCACGGTTGCATCCTTTTTCCATTTGAAAATTTCTTCTTCTTTGGAATACATCTGTCTTGCACCTTCCTCACTTCTCACATAAACTCCAGCCACTGCTGCTCTGCTGTCCTTCCCGCTAGTGTCCCTTTCCAGTCAACCTGGGCAGTTCCTCTCTCATGCCACTGTAATTTCCTTTACTCCACTGAAATACTGACACATCAGAGTTCGGCTTCTCTTTTTCAAATTTCACAGTGAACTCAATCATGTGATCACTGCCTCCTAAGGGTTCCTTCACTTCCATCTCTCTAATCACCTCTGGTTCATTACACAATACCCAATCCAGTACAGCCGATCCCCTAGTGGGCTCAACAACAAGCTGTTCTAAAAAGCCATCTCGTAGACATTCTACAAATTCTCTCTCTTGAGATCCGGTGCTGACCTGATTTTCCCAATCCATTCACATGTTAAAATCCCCTACAATTATCATAACACTGCCCTTCTGGCAAGCCTTTTCTATTTCCTGTTGTAATTTGTAGTCCACATCACTGCAACTGTTTGGAGGCCTGTAGATAACTGCCATCAGGGTCCTTTTACCCCTGAGATTTCTTAGCTCAACCCATAAAGATACTGTACCTTCCAATCTTATGTCAACTCTTTCTAATGATTTAATATCATTTCTTACCATTAAAGCCACGCCACCCCCTCTGCCTACTTGTCTATCCTTCCGATAAACCGTGTATCCTTGGACGTTCAACTCCCAGAGACATGCAGCCTTTAGCCACATCTCAGTGATGGCCACAATATCATACCTGCCAATCTGTAACTGTACAACAAGATCATCCACCTTATTCCTTATGCTGTGTGCATTTAAGTATAACACTTAAGTCCAGTATTTGGTACTTTTTGCATTGATTGCACTGCAACTCATCCCAATGGCTGCAAATTTGCTCCATCACCTGCCTGTCCTTTCTGACATCCTTACTGCTCACTACCTTAGATCTATTTCTGTTTTCCCTCCCCTCCGCTCCATCATTCCGGTTCCTATCCCCCTGCCAAATTAGTTTAAACCCCCCCCCCCCACCCCCAACAGCTCTATTAAACCTTCCCACCAGGATATTGGTCCCCCTAGGATTCAAGTGTAACCCGTCCTTTTTGTACAGGTCACACCTGCCCCAAAAGAGGTCCCAATGATCCAGAAACTTGAATCCCTGCCCCTTGCTCCAATCCCTCAGCCACACATTTATCCTCCACCTCATTCCATTCCTACTCTCACTGTCGCTTGGCACAGGCAGTAATCCCGAGCTACTACCTTTGCGGTCCTTCTTCTCAACTGATTTCCTAACTCCCTGTATTCTCCTTTCGGGACTTCTTCCCTTTAACCAACCTATGTCATTGGTACCTATATGTACCATGACCTCTGGCTCCTCACCCTCCCACTTCAGGATATCTTGGACACGATCAGAAACATCCCGGACCCTGGTACCAGGGAGGCAAACTACCATCTGGGTTTCCTGACTGCATCCACAGAATCAGCTATCTGACCCCCTAACTACTGAGTCCCCTATTACTACTGCCTTCCTCTTCCTTTCCCTACCCTTCTCAGCTGCAGGGCCGGACTCTGTGCCGGAGGTACGGCCATTGTTGCTTCCCCCAGGTAGGCTGTCCCTCTCCCCCCCCCCCCCCCCGCCCCCCCAAACAGTACTCAAACAGGAGTACTTATTGTCAAGGGGTACAGCCACTGGGGTACTCTCTAGTACTTGACTCTTCCCCTTCCCCCTCCTAACCATTACCCACCTGTCTGCCTCCCGTGGCCCCGGTGTGACCACCTGCCTGTAACTCCTCTCTATCAACTCACTCTCCCTGACCAGATGAAGGTCATTGAGCTGCAGCTCCAGATCCCTAACATGGTCCCTTAGGAGCTGCAGCTCAGCACACCTGGCGCAGATGTGGACATCCAGGAGGCTAGGAGACTCTAGGATCTCCACATCCGACACCAAGAACAACAAGCTGCCCTCACACTCATACTTCCCCCGTTTCTCAAATAACAGGAAAAACTTAAACTTACCTTGCCTCTCCCGCCTCTGCCTAAGCCCATTGAGCCAAAGCCCTTAAGCCTTCACTCTGCTCCCAGCTCACTCCACTGCCCGCTGTATAAGGCTGTGTCCTTTTTAAATCTTCCCTGCTTCACTGCCCGTCGTCACACGCCTGTGCAGTCCCGCTTCTCTCAACTCCGATGAGAATAAGAAAAAATCAAAATGGTTCCCGCCGCACTCCCGTTCTCATCCTCCGACTTCCTTCTCCAAAATCGGGGTAAGTTTTTTATGCAGAGAGTGGTGAGTGTGTGGAATGGGCTGCCATTGAAGGTGGATACGATAGGGTTTTTTAAGAGACTCCTGGATAGGTACATGGAGCTTAGGAAAATAGAGAGCGATGGGTTACGCTAGGTAATTTCTAAAGTAAGCACATATTCGGCACAGCATTGTGAGCCAAAGGGCCTGTATTGTACTGTAGATTTTCTATGTTCTATGTATTTGATGACACAGGAGAAGATAGGACAAAGTCAGCATGGTTTCCTTAAGGGAAAATCTTGCTTGATGAACCTGTTGAATTTGTTGAGGAGATTACAAGTAGGATAGATAAAGGGGATGCAGTGAATGTTGTATATTTGGACTTTCTGAAGGCCTTTGTCAAGGTGCCACACATGAGGCTGCTTACCAAGTTAAGAGCCCATGGTATTAAAGGAAAGTTACTAACATGGTTGGAGGCAGCAAGTGGGAATAAAAGGATCCTTGTCTGGTTGGCTGCCGGTGACTATTGGTGTTCCGCAGGGGTCGCTGTTGAGACTGCTCCTTTTTATGCTGCATATCAATGGTTTAGGTGATGAAATAGGTGGCTTTGTAACTAAATTTGCAGATGATATGAAGATTGTTGGAGGGCCAGGAAATGTTGAGGAAACAGGTCAGCTGCAGAAGGACTTAGACAGATTAAGAGAATGGGCAAGAAAGTGACAATCGAAATGCAATGTTGGAAAATGCATGGTCGGTAGTAGAAATAAATGTGCAGACTATTTTCCAAATGGGGTGAAAATCCAAAAATCTGAGATGCAAAAGGACTTGGGAGCCCTTGTGCGGAACACCCTAAAGGTTAACTTGCAGGTTGAGTTGGTGATGAGGAAGGCTAATTCAATGTTACCATTCATTTCAAGAGTTCTAGAATACAAGAGCAAGGATGTGATGCTGAGGCTTTACAGGGCACTGGTGAGGCCTCACCTTGAGTATTGTGAACAGTTTTGGGCACTCATTTGAGAAAAGATGTGCTGGCATTGGAGAGGGTTCACAAGGATGATTCAGGGAATGAAAGGGTTATCATACGAGGAATGTTTGATGGCTCTACTTACTGGAATTCAGAAGGATGAAGAGGGAATCTCATTGAAACCTTTTGAATGTTGAAAGGCCTAGCCCTAGACAGTGTAGATGTGGAAAGGATATTTCCCCATGGTGGAGTGTCTAGGACAAGAGGGCACAGCCTTAAGATAGAGGGGCATTCATTTAAAACAGATGTGGAGAAATTTCTTTAACCAAAGGGTGGTGAATTTGTAGAATTTGTTATCCTAGGCAGCTATGGCGGCCAGGTCATTGTGTGTATTTAAGGCGGTGATTGATAGGTTCTTGATTGGACACGGCATCAAAGGTTGGGCAGAGACGGCCAGGGAGTGGGATTGAGGAGGGGAGAAATGATCAACCATGATTGAATAGCAGAGCAGACTTGATGGGCCAAATGGCTTAATTCTGCTCCTATGTCTTAAGGTCTTATGGTCTTATCTTGGTTACCAGAACAGATTAGAGCTGGATTTCCTGAGGATTGTGGCCCACCTGACACCCAAGCACTTCCCAGCATTTAAGGGAGACAAATCAGAAGTGTGATGGAATCTTCTAATTGCCTCTGTGTACAGTACCAAACTCTCAAGAAATACAACATCCAAGACGGGCAGCCTGGTTGGTTCATGTCCCATCTAAGAAACTTAAGTATTCATTGTCTGCTCCACTGGTATCCAATGGCTGCTGGGTGACCCTCACCATCCAAGATGTGCCACCTTCTTGTTGCCTCTATTGGGTAGGAAGTACAGGAACCTGAAGACACACAATTTGTTCAGAAACGGCTTCTTTCCTTTTGGATTCTGAATTCTGAATGGTCTCTGTGAACTGTCTTGTTATTTCTTTCTTTTTGCTTTATCTTTATAACTTATAGTAATTTCTTGTGTGTTCCCTGTACTACTGCTGTAGGACAACAAATTTCATATCATCAAAGTCAATGACAATAATTCTGATTCATCTATAAAATAGGTTGGTTACTTACCCAGATTACCTTGACTGTACCACCTAAATCCACAGCCTCTACCATCAAAAATGATAGTGGATGTGTGAGAAGACCTCTGCCTGCAGGTTTTCTAGCACCACATCATACACCATACTGACTTAGAGGTTTATTTCCTCTCCTTCATCTTTGTGAGATCAAAAGACTGAAACTCCTTCCCTAACGGTAGCGTGAGTGTACCTTCAAACAAAGATACCACCTTTGCAAAGGCATTTGGGAATAAGCAATAAATGCAGTTCCCTGATGTTTTTTTTTAATTGTATCTTTAGTTTCAATGAGCGTTTGCAGCATTTGTCTATAAAGCATTCCTATATTAATGTGATAAAATGCAACAGGTGTGTGGGGTTTAGTACAACACGTTTTATATTATCTGTGGTTTCATTGCAAGATGTAAAGAAATAACAATATTTTTACATATTTCCCACTTTCTCTACATAGGTTCCCCTGGAAGAAGGCCTAAACAAAACAGTCGACTACTTCCGTAAAGAACTAGAATATCAGGCAAATAATCAATATATCCCAAAACCGAAACCTGCTAAAACAAAGAAAGCCAGAGTAAGACACGCCTGATGGACTGGAGGAGATTAAGCCATCAACACCCCAGGGAATAGAATGAAAAATTAGTTATTCAAGAACCTCCGAAAAATAATTAAAATTGAACTCTAATTTGTAGTTTGAGCTTGCTTCTACAGATGGATGTGCCTACAAAAAAAGAAGAAAATTCAGATCTTGCCTTGCACTTTTTAATCTATTTTATTTAAAGTGGCATTGCATTCTTGGGTAGCTTTATATGTACTTAGTTTATTTTGTTTGTCTTTGAACTATTTTTTTCATTGACGTGAAGGATTTTACATTTTAAAACCTGTTTGTAGTAGGCTTACTTAAAACAAGAGGTACTGCTTTATTTTTACCATGATCATGTGCAATGATTTTCAGGCAATCTAACAGTGTGGTTAGGTGCAATCAGTGGTTGATCTTGACATCTAAGTGGTTCCTCATTCACAAACTTTTGCTTGTTCCTTTTTAAGAGTTGTAAAAATGTTCTAAAATTAGGGGATATATTTCTTTTTGTAAGATCTATTTGTTATATAAGAGTTTAAAAAGAAAGTAGTTGTCTCAATCACTGCTACATGGTGTATGTGCTTGGAGGGAGAAGTGTGTGAATTTGCGTACGTATGTATTTTAAGTGTTGATTTAAAATATGTTGGTGGGATATTTAAGCTATTTTTTACATGTAGAGTTACAAAAAATTGTTATTTGTATGTCTTGTTTTGTGAGATGTTTATATCGTCTTAAAGTTGTTAAAATTGGAAATGTCAATTTACTTTTACCTAAATAGTTCCCAGTTTAAATGAAAATTTAAAAACTCATTGGTGATTGTTGTCATTCTTATTTTTTTTTCAACCAGTAAATAAAACTGGGAAGAGATGGCCTGGTCTCAGATTTACAACCAAACAGATGATGATGGCAACTTTCCATGGGATCCTCCACTTTCTTAATTGGTTTAATGTTCACAGTAGCTTGGAATGCAGGGACTGATCTACCTGGGTGTCTTTCATCTTCCTGAAACCAAATCTGTTTATTCTAGTTCTAACTGTCAGAAAAGGTCAAACACAGCCTCAATCTTTAGAGAAACTGGATTTATTAAAACATGCTTAAAATCACCTAATTCAAATTCCTATCATGAGATCTGGTCATTGTCAGAATGCCTTTCAGGTCCAAAATGATTAAGCTCATGCTGCCCCGTATTAAACTCCATCCTGTTTATATTTCACTTGTAACAGCTGTCTCCCATTTATACAACTAACAGTGCCTCCGAACTTAATATTATATCCAAACTTAGTTGTTTACCTCTCACCTCCTTTCCCTTTTGACCAGCTTCCAAAGAGAAAGAAAGATACTTTGTGCAGGTCCTTTGAAACACTAGTTTCATCCAGACCATTGTAGAATGTTATCTTTATTTCTGCCGTCTTTTATCCCTATTGGCCAATGATGCACGAATCTTTGCAATCTTGAATATTTGTGGTTTAAATTATTTTTAGGTACATGTATTTGGAAATCATATTTATAAACACATGCTGTAGTCGGCTAAAATGAAAAATTCCTCCAGGTTAGGTAGTATGACTTGCTCTTTGTTAATCTATGCTAACTTTCTAATCAGATGGTAATTTATAAAATGGGACTATCCATTGGATACACTTGATATCCCCACAATTTGTATGAAATACAGGTCAAACTGTTGTTTTCCAAGAATTTCAGCCTAAATTTTTTCAAATCTCAAAGCATATTCCCCAAAGTTGGACAACTTTGCAAAGTAATAACTTAAGACAGCTGTAGTTTTCATGGTTCAGATTATTGTTACATGGAAGCTGTATATCCTTGTGTTAAAAGTTTGTAGCCTATCTATTGGACATACCAGAATGCTATTTTAATCATTCAGAAACTCTTTTGACCAAAATATCTTGTAAGGATTAAGTCTGAATATTTTCTTTTTACACTGTTTCAATCATTCTCCTTCGTATGCTTAGTTAGAAATTGTTTTAATGTTTTGTTTATCTAACACTTAACAAAGCAAGGTTTATTCATGTTTTGAGATGTTCAGTAGAAGTGCAGAAGCTGAAATTTATCACTGCAGATTTCTGGGTAAGACAAGTACAGTAAAACTGTGAAACACTAATGCACTCAGGATTTTAGTAGTATGACAGCAGCAGTTTTTTCTGGATTATTGGTCGTTACTTTTATTTTCACAACATGTTTCATCATAGAGTAATCAATTTTCTGTCAGACTTAGTGAATTTTAGACAATAAAGAATGTACAGTGAACACTCTGGACCCCAGCTCTGGCTGCACAATCTTTCTGCTGTTTGTACTTTGGACTATTAAGTGAACATTAAGCCAAACCATCAGGATTTCTGAACAATTAGATAGTGGATTATCAGAGCTTTACTATATTGTGGAAAAAAATGTCTGTCTTAATCATATTTCAAAGCAGTGAATACTTTGAGAGTAACTATTGGCATGTAAGATTTATGGCAATATATAAACATTAATATTTACACTACACATGAAATTGCTGTCCTGAATTGGATGCGGGGTAATGTTACAATTGATTGACATTTATATATGGGTATGATGTGTTGGTGTCTAAGTTGAAGGGGTCTGTATATGTTGGTTTCAGCTCTAAGATGAATGATTGAGTTGTAGGTTGACTGAGACTTGTTTTCAATCCATAGTGCCCCAAATAATGTGCCTTAACTGTATTTTGAAAGTATTAATGGGATTTTTAAAAATTATTTCACATTTGTGCTGCCTCTTTGAGTGATATTGGCAGGCTAAATTGCTAAAAGTAAATTTTATGGGACTTGTACAACCAAAGGCACATTTTTGTAAGTTTTGTCTAGACTTGAACACAAGTCCACAATCAAAAGATTGCTGTGTAGGTTTGTTGACATAAACCTTTAATATACTATATTAACCTCCTATTGTTTGAGTCACGATTTGATGTGACCCTTTTATTTTAAGTACTTAATCCAATTAATGTCTTGTCTAATATAATCTATTGTGAACAAGTCCCTACCATGCCTCTTATAAGGTGAATAATGGAAAGTTGGTGCTTGAATTTTCTGTACATGAATTTTTGGAGTAGTTAATATTCCAATTCTGTTTGGTTGTAAATAAATAAAGGTTTTGAAATTTGTGGAAATTGATTTGGAGTTTTCTGTTAACATTATAATAGGAAAATCATGAAGCAACCAGAGTTGACTGTATCACAGACCAGTTTAGCTACAGGAAGGCATCTTGACTCAGTGTGCATGCGTGTGTGTACATCAACAACTGCATTGGTGCTGCTTCTATGCACCGTCTGCCTGAACTCGTCAATTTCATCCACTTTGCCTCCCAACTTCCATCCTGCCCTCAAATTCACCTGGTCCATTTCCAATACTCCCCTTTCTTGATTTCGCTGTCTCTATCTCTAGAGACAGCTTATCCACCAATGTCTATTATAAACCAAAGGACTCACATCTACCTGGACTATATCTGTCTTACCCTGCTACTTGTAAAAGCACCATTCCCTTCTTTCAATTCCTTTGTCTCCACTGCATCTGCTGTCAGGATGAGGCTTTTCATTCTAGAATGCAGGAGATGTCCTCCTTTTTCAAAGAAAGGGGCTTCCCTTCCTCCACCATCAATGCTGCCCTCAACCGCATCTCTTCCATTTCACATGTCTCTTCTTATCCCACCACCCTACCAGGGATAGGGTTCGTCTTGTCTTCACCTACCACCCCACCAGCCTTAGTGTACAGCACATAATTCTCCAAAACTTCCGCTACCTCCAACTGGATCCCACCACCAAACACATCTTTCCCCCCCCCCGCCCCCCCCACTTTCTGCTTTCCACAGGGATTGCTCCCATACACAGCTCCATAGTCTATTCGTCCCTCCCCACTGATCTTCCTCTGGGCACTTATCCTTGCAAGCGGAACAAGTGCTATGGCTCCCTCACTACCATTCAGGGCTCCAAACAGTCCTTCCAGGTGAGGTGACACTTCACTTGCAAGTCTGTTTGGGATTATGTACTATGTTCAGTTCTCCAGTGTGGCCTCCTGTATATTGGTGAGACCTGACGTAGATTGGGAGACTGCTTCACTGAGTATCTATGCTCCATCTGCCAGAACAAGCGGGATCTCCCAGTGGCCACCCATTTTAATTCCACTTCCCGTTCCAATATGCCCATCCATGGCCTCCTCCACTGTTGTGATGAGGCCACACACAGGTTGGAGGAACAACACCTTGTATTCCTTTTGGATAGCCTCCAACCTGATGAACCTTGATTTCTCAAACTTCCAGTAATGCCTCCCCCATTCCTTCACTATTTCCCATCCCCTTGTCCCTCTCTTATGTTATCTCCTTACCTGTCCATCGCTTCCCTCTGGTGCTCCTCCCACCACCCTTTTTTCTTCCATGGCCTTCTGTCTCTTTCACCAATCCACTTCCTCGCTCTTTGCTTCATCCCTCCCCCTACAAGTTTCACCTATCACCTGGTGTTTCTCCCTTCCCCCCCCCCCCAACCTTTCAGATCTGCTCAGCATTTTTTCTGCAGTCCCGTCGAGAGGTTTCAGCCCGAAATGTCAACTGTACTTTTTTCCATTGATGCTGCCCAGCTTGCTGAGTTCCTCCAGCATTTTGTGTGTGTTGCTCACAATTCCAGCATCTGCAGCTAGCTTTTCTCTTGTTTGTGAGTCTGTGTTTCAGGCTAAGTCTCCTCTCACTCTTCAAATCTCTTCTTTGTCCTCTGCAGAGATATATCATATTGCCAGCATCGAGAATTAGCTCCTCTTGCAAATTTCTGCAAAATGCAACAGAGTTCTAAAATTTTTGTAATTCAGAGTTGTGTATTAGATACATACTGTATATGTAGGAGTATGGAGCAGTGTGATTAGAGAAAGGGCATTCCCATTGTCGAAGGGATCCTGAACAAAGGGTCGTAAATAATACAGGTGGACCAAGGTCAATAGAAGGAACTTAATATTGTCATGAGTCTGTTAACATTTAATATTAGATTGAAATTGGGAGGAGGGTAATAAACAGTTTTTCTCATTAATAAGAGTGCGGTGCTTCCTTTCATCAAAAAGTTCTATAAACACAATTCATGATGACTGTACAGCTGGCCTTACTTCAGACTTGACTTAAACCAATTCCATTTACCCAGTATCACTCTGCAGCAGCTTATGTTCCTGCATATTCAAATTGCACTTACGAGCTCAAGGCGCAATTAGAATACTTTGTTAGAGTGTTCAGAGACAAGCCAAACCTTAACCTCCTAAGAAGCACTTTCCATCTACTTGCTGGGCCAGGACAGATCCTCTGATAATGTTAATGCCCAGGAATTTAAAAACTGCTGACTGCACTGTCAATTCCACCCCCCTCCCAAATGTAGACTGCCACATTTATTTCAATCGACTCTTCAGTTTTGCCAACATTGAACGAAAGGTTGTGACACCTCCAGGAAGCCAACTCTTCGCCATCTGTGAGTCATCTACCAATACTATCATCAGTGAATTTGAAGATGGCATTTGAGCTGTCCTTAGCCACAGAATCTTTTTTTTATTGAGATACAGTACAGAATAGGCCCTTTGAATCACGCCACCTAGCAGTCCTCCGGATTTAATCCTAGCCTAATCATGGAGCAATTAACAATGACCAAATAACCTACCAACTGGTACATCTGGTCTGTGAGACAAAACCCACTTGGTCATGGGGAGAACTTACAAACTCCTTACAGGCAGAAATTGAATTCAGGTCACTGGTACTGTAAAGCATTGTGTTAACCACTACGCTACCATGCCACCCCCTTTCCTTCCCTTCACTTTCCATTTACCTTTCTTACTGTATAACCTACGGCTTGTGATGCCTTTGGTTACTTTCCCCGATAGCTCCTTGTGTAACCCAGTGACTATCTTTATAAACTCTCATTGGTATGATTTCACTGCATAGAAAATCAGTAAGAACATTATTTATCTCACTGCTTTAATCAGAAAATGCCATTTTAGTAAAAGACATGAAAGAGTTAGTCCAACATCCATTTAAAAACTTCTACAATTATGTGATCTTTAGTTACATACCAAAATATTGACATTCAATTTTCAGCATATAAGAAATTAATTCAAGGTGATCAAAATATAACAGAAAAAGCATTAGGTTGTCAGAAACAATTTACATTTGTAATTCTTGGTAAACCTAACACAAAATCTAAACCTTGCAAATGAGTCAATAATATTCAAAAAGATGATTATATACTTTACGCCAATAGGTGAAAGGTTAATCACTAATATTTATGGACTATACTTTGTTGCTTTAATCATCATAATTAACATCAGCCCCATGCCGCATGGAATGCGCATAATAGGGGCCAAATGGAGAATTCCCATCATAATGGTAGTGGTTGTAGTAGCGATGGTAGTCGTCATGAGTGCCACCTTGGTATACATTCTTCCAATATGCAACAGCTTCTTCAAATGCCTGCAAAATTATTTTAAAAATAAATTGATCCTTTCCAGTAACTTCTGAGCTATTATTATTTTCAACTTGCCTTAGTCTTAAAGATACCAGCATGAAAACAGGCTGCTTCATCCACAAAGTCTGAGCAAACTATCAATGACCTATTGCAACAATCCCATGCTTAATCCCATTTTTATTTCTCCTTTTATTCTCATCAAACTAACCCCAAGTCCTGCCTATCACTCAGTTAAACTTGAGGGGCAATTTACAGTGACCAATTAACTTACCATCTCACATTTGTTTGTGATTTGGGTGGAAACTGGAGCATCTGAGGGAAACCCACACAATCTTGGTAAATGTACAGTCTCCACACAGGCAATATCTAGCGTCAGGTTACAACCCAAGCCTCTGACACTAAGGCATCAGAAAATCTGGAGCCAAGAAAATAGGCTATGGGGAGTAGGGAAGGAATCTGTGTTGAGACCCTGCATCAGGACTTCTCTGGATGTTAAAAGTGTCAGGGATAGAGCTTTCTTGGTGGTAGTGGAAGCCCTGCCATTCCTTAAGCCAAACCTCTGGATTCTGCAGGTTAAACACTCTGCATCCTCATTAAGTGAGGATAACGTAGGGGATTTTGTGGCCGGTAAACACACGTTAGTAGGAATCTGCTCTTGTGTCTGCTCTGCAGTCGTATTATTTGAGGAGTTGAGTTGTCCCACGCCGACCAGCGTACCAACCTATAATAATTAATTCCATATCTCTTAATGCCTTCCTCACTCAAGTACCTGTCAATGAATCTTAAATTCTGTTACTATTCCTTCCTATGACCTTGTCTGGCAGCTCATTCCAGATACCAACTACTCTGAAAAACTTATCACTCAGCCTTCCGCTAAACTATCTTCCTCTCACCTAAACCTCTGTGCTATAATTTTTGATACCCGAAAGCAGTGATTGCCTACTCTATCTATGCTTCTCATATAACTTTATACACCTCAACATGTCACCTCTCAGCCTCCTGCACTCCAGAGCAATCAGACTCAGCCTATCAAAACTCCTCTAATAACAGTCCTCCAATCCTAGGAAGATCTCATTGTTCACTTCTTTCAACCAATGCTTTACTACCAACATTTTTAGGAAAAAAAAAATGGTTGTCTATAAACATCATCTGTCAGGGTATTTTTGAAACTCTCTTTTTACTGAATTAAGATCTTCACCAAAATGCTTTCATTTAATTTGGGTTTCTATTTCAAACCTAAGCTTTATCTCTTTTCCCTGTTTATCATCAGCCTCCAATTTGTACTTTTAAGTCCTAGCCCTCTCTTTCAACAACAGATTCAGAACATTTATGTCCCTGCATTTCTTCACTCAACCACTCTGCTTTGTCCAACTCACACACTCCTCCAAAGCAGTTAACATCTTCAGGGCAGAAGCGATAAGGGAGAAAATTGCTGCCAGTAAACCTAAATATTAAGTAGATGTTTGAGAATTGGGGAAGATACTCACAGCTTCAGAAAATCCCATGTCAATGAACTGCTGATACCATTGCTGAACATCGTCGCGAGATCTATCCCAAAGGTGCCGTTTGGAACGTTTCAAACTATTCAAAAACTCATTAGCTTTTGATTCAGAAACCGAAGCAGACAATTTCTCTAAAGCTAAAAACAGTGAAAATATTTTAAACAACTTAGTAAGTGCCTGTATTTTCATAGTGCTTTATAACATAGAACTTAAATAATTAATAAGACACCTTGTGGCTATGATGTGCCAGTTCTGTAAATGTTCCACTTGTATAATAAGTGGAAATACATGGGGCCTAGATATGTGATAATCATAGTGAAAGGACTAACATGAGAACAGGAGTCTTATTATCTGGCCCCTAAATCCTATTGTAGCACTGAATAAGTTTGGAGCAGATCTTGCCTTGGCTTCAGCTCCAATTTCCTGCTTGTTCCCCATGGCTAGCATCCATCTGTCTCGAAGGACAATGGGTGGTGATGATCATCATCCCAAGCCTGGGCAGAAGATATGGAGATCCTGGGATGCCTACTCATCAAGACTGCGTGCTATGTGTGCATGGGCCAGACATCCTACCCGTCCTCTGTAGTTCAGCCTGAGTCCAAAAGGAGTTGAGTTTCTGTGTATCGCCAGCGAGGAGGCACTTCATGAGGCTTGCTATTGGAGAGGCTACATACTGGCAGGGAGAGACTTACACATTCAGCTCTCCTTTTCGCAAGACTGCTAGCCAGTGCTGGAAGCTGAAAGTGAGAATGACAAGCACTACTCACTACACTACCATACTAGACACTATAAATGTAGGAATAATTTTAATCTAAACTCTGCCTTGAATATACTCAATGATTAAGCCATCGACTTTACAGAGACAATAATCCAACAATTCATCCACTTCCTCTTTAAATACTCCCAAAGATCTAACCTCCAGAACCCTCTGTGGGGGAGAATTCCAGAGATACAACACCTTCTGTCAGAGGGTCAACATTTGTCCTGCCTCGCTGCTTTCTGAAAGTTGTCCTTATTAATATATGACCTACTGAAGTTTAAAATGGCACTTCATCAAATGTTATTTGAAAATGCAAGTAGTCACTATGACTGTAAATTTGCCAACAATTTCTGATGTCCAACATTTCATATTTAGTAATTGGATAAGAGAAACATCTAGCTCAAAAGAAAATAATATGGACAAGTATCTGAGTGAGGAATGGTTTGTTTCATTTAGTAAGCAGCAGCCAAAAGTAAAATCTGTCTCATTGAGTCTTTTACAAAAACATGCATAAAATTGAGAGTTGTTTGGTTATAATTCTAGTTCTAGTCATAACTAATCAGGAAAACGTTTCCCAATTCAGTTGAATGCAGAGAATCTATGACACGCCCATACCAGAGTATGCCATTTTTCGGTATATGATAGTCCATATTATCCTGCTCATTTATGTATCTCTACAATGAATACTTTATTCCTGGGTTAGATCGTTAATCTAACCCAGGAATAACTAATGAGTTTCTTCCATCCACCTTTTTAATAAGAATGAATTCAACAGACGATAGTGACCACACTTAAATCTGAGTTGCATTGTTATGTGTATATGATAATGATGCACAATTATCCAATCAGCCTCTTTTCACAGTATTGTATCTAGTTTGTCAAGTAGCAGTTATAAAATAAAATTATGTACTTCACTTAGTAATATTAGAACGCATAAAAAGGACAAATTAGTATCATGGTAAAAGAACCAAGGTTGATTAACACCTCCACCAATTAATCCATCCCACCACCACTACTTTATCATTTCCTGTCAAAGTCACCTTATCTACAGATCCTCCAGTACCTAGCATCCCTTATGTACAGTATATAAAATCAGTTTATGTATATAAGCTGATCTTATGTATATTATGTATATATTTTGGGTTTTATTGTGTTTTTTATACTGCATTGGATATGGAGTTACAATCCTTTACACTTGTAGACTGACAAATGGCAAATAATCTCTTGAATCTTGACATTCTGTGAGGCACCAGCTGAACTGTTTTGTACAGCGTGTTACATGCACAATAATGAAACCATCAAGGGAGGGACAATAGGAATTCCTTAGCCTTAAAATCCTTAGTTGTCATGGTAAACATATTCTTCTGTACAGCATTGACTAGAAATCTACATTTATGTGAGTAAACTATTCCAAATAGGATAAGGTAAATGACAGGTCATGACTTTCACAGAAACTTTTGTTAAACAAGCTTTAGAAACTTTCACTTGCACAGAATATCAGACACTTGGAAAATGTTTGGATTTGTGATTGGATTTGCTACCAGAGTTATGAAAGAAATTGATGATTTTCTTAATGTAGCTGATGAATGAGAAACTTAGGCAATGATTGTGACATCCAACTCTTCTTGCTTTTTCAAGAGTATTTTAATGGACCCATCTAACAAATGCTTAGAGTGATAATTAAAGTATGTAATATACACCAAAATAATACCCCTCACCATGTCTTTTCTGAATCATCTTGCGTAGTTTATTTCCACTTGAACCATCTGAAAAAAGGAACAGAATGATGGGAATTTGTTCAATGGGGCAATCAGAGGATGATGAACCAAGAGCAGTTATGACACAGTATGTAACTACTGCTTCTAATTCACTGGTGTTAACAAGTGAAGGTTCTCCTACTTCTATTGCTAAATACAAATGCTCAGCAAAGTATCGTTTTATCTCTAAATATTACATAGCTAGTTTCTTACGTTGTGGCTCTTTATCTATCAGCACATGACTGTACCAATAAAAAGCAAATACCACCGTTACAAAAGCTGAGTGACGAGAAATAATGACAGTTCCCAAGTTGCTACGGAGGGATCTAATCCATTTTCTACAGATTGTGTGCAGTAGCAGAGCCTTATCAAAAAATGCCACGTCCTTGTAGATAGCCTGTCTATATACCTTGAAACTCCTCTGCATCTTCCACACAACTCACATATAACGCAACCCAGGATCATGAGCAAACTTAAATATAATACAATTGGTCCCAATCTGGACAGTGAACAGCTGACACTGGCCAAAACTCCTCAACCTGAAAATGACCCATTTTTGCCTATACTGTGTTCTTCCCTTTACCGATCTTCAGTCTAATGACTCCCAACCCTACGTGCTGTAATTTTACGCAAGGCCTTTGAATGACTAAATACACCACATCTACTCTACTCTGCTAGAACAATTCAAAAACCTAGCCTTTGTTCCATGCAGAAAATCGTCATTGACCGCTGTAAAATTACAGCATCTTTGTATTCCCTCTCTTGGTCCCATCTGGAGTCCACTATCACGGCGTTTTCCGAAAACTACAGCTGAAAGCAAGTTGGGGACTTAGGCCTTCACATGGAAAGCAGGATTGTATTATCTCTCTACAGAATCTGAGTACTTCTTCACCCATCCTACCCTTGCCATTCTGTAATTCAGCCCCTCTCATCCCTACTCCCCTCCCCTCCACGCTCTCAAACAATCTTGTTGTTTCTCCATATACTTCAAATAAAAGTTATTAAAAAAAACCTTATGCTAGTAAACTGAAGTAAAATCAGAAAATGCTGGAGAATACCTAACAGGTCAGACGGCAGCAGCGGAGAAATAAACAGAGTTAATGTTTCATGATTGATACAAGGTTATCCACCTGAAATACTGTCTGATATTTGCTTCACTTCTGCTGCCATACCCGAGTCTTCTGGCAAATTAATTTTTATGCTAATTTGAGTAGTGTTTTACAAATTTCATTGCTTTATCTGCTCTTGTCATGATAGTTGAAATATTCAAGCAGGTTTTCTTTGAAAATTATCCACCAATGAATCTAGCCTGTAGATGCCTTAGAATGGATGTGAGACTGTATACCGACTGTGCAAAAGCAAGATGTTTTTGTGTTAGAGAACTTTAGACAGAGAGGGGTCACAATGCGTGCAATTATGTTGGAGTCTCACCCAGGGGGATATTCAGTATCTGTCATTGTATTCGCTGCTCTGTGATCAGGTCACATTTAGTCATGGAATAGGTGATCAATAACTAAACAGGTGCCAGGCTGAGCAGGTTTGTATCAAGAACAAGACTACATGCAGCCAGAACTTACTGACATTCTGTTCGATTCATCTTTGTGCATGTCCCTAAATGCAAGTGTTTCTAGTAGCTGTGTTGCTTATGATCTGAAAATGGTGCGGAGGGAACAACCAATTGCTGAATTTCAGGATTGCTTTGGGATTCTTGAGCTTCAAGTTAGTATGCTTTTAAGTCTTCCTAGTTCTGATGAAAGAAACCAGAACTCACTTCCCTCTCAATAGATGCTGCCTGACCCTCCAAGTATTATGGCATTTTCTCTTTTCAGATTTCCAGTATCTACAAGTTTTACATTTGATTTTTGACCTTTGGGAGAAAATATACCAGAAAACTAAACATCAAATATAAAAACTATCAAAAATAGTAGAATTGCCCTTCCAAATTTGCTGAGTTGAAAAAAGTTAATTTTATATTGACTTATTTATTTTTCTAGAGCAGGGATGCAGATTTATGAAATCACTTCTGATATATGACTCAAATATGCTTCTAACACTTGGAATGTATCCCATGTAATTAAAGAAAAGAAAATATGCCAATAATTAAATGTCAAAACAATGTGAAATTCCCTGGACAAAAATCATTAATCCTTCTACTTACTTGGTAACGTAGACATCAACAGAAGTATGCAAAAAATGACAAGAGGAAGTTGGCTTGGTTGATGAGACATTTCTTGAGAGAAGGAGTTTAATCAATAGATTCCCTGAAGACTTAGATGGCTAGAGAGAGAGAGAAGAGAAAAGTTTGAAGATGTAGCAAACACTGATCTCTGTTGAGGCTGTTGAAGTGCTGTCTTATATAATCTATAATGTAACACAGAGCAATATGAGTCGGCCAATTGCCCCTCATGTCTGTTTCACAATCCAATAACGTCATGGCTGATCTTTCCCCTGGATTTACTTCATTGCATATCCCAAGAGTTCCTTAACATACAAAGTTTAATGACTTCACACTTGAATATACTCAGGAACTGAGCCTGTACGTTACTTTTGGGCTGAGAATTCCCAAGATTCACTAGCTTCTAGGTAGAGAACTTCCTTCTCATTTTAATCCAAATGGTCAATAGCTTATTCTGAGATAGTGATTGCTAATTCTACATACCCCAGCCAAGGGAAACATCAGCACCATATTCATACTACCTGTTGTGTCAATGAAGTCACTGGAGAAAAGTACTGGTAGATATGAAGCAGCTTCTTTATCTGGCAAAACAAGATACAGCAGGCATTATATGGAGACTCTTTTGGTCAAAAGGTCAGCTGGCCTAGCATGGGGAACAATATTTTTATGTGCTAAACAGCAAAAGACAGTTCCATATTTACAATGTATCTATAATGATTTCTTTGAAACTACACACAAACTTCATAGCTCTCGATTCGCATCCACGGCACAGACATCTGAATGAATTTTAATCAGCATCATCTGGTCTGTGATTCACGACTTTCAGGAACCTACTGTTCATTTAAATTAAATCTACAATTTACATTCAGATTTGAAGATTCGTGGCTGAGAAGTCATTTGCTAAATGTAAATGTGCTAAACCCAAAAAATGCTCTAATAGAAGAGGACATAATTTTAAGGTGATTAGTGAAAATTATGGGGGGAGGGCCAATATTTTATATTTTTTTTTTACACAAAGAGTTCTTGGTGCATGGAGCACACTGCCGGGGTAGCAATTGAGGTAGATACAGGAGGTACATTTAAGAGACTTTTAGAAGCACACAAGGATGAAAGAGAAATGGATGGCTATGTGGAAGGGAAGGGTAGATTGATCAAGTAGCTGGTTAGAAGGACTTATGCTAAATTAAACGAACTATTCTCAGTCATCAGCAAAGCATGAAGGCTGTTTTCAGCAATGCCATTTACTGATTAATAATTACTTATCAATATCCTACATCTGGCCATGGGCTTCCTCCAGTGTACATCAGTGAGATGTCTAGTGCAGTGCTTGCTGTACAATCTCACCAAGATATCAATGAGTTTTATTAAGAACTCAGAAAATCAGAAGGATGTTGTCAGGGCTTGAGGACCTTAGTTACAGGGAAAGGTTGAATAGGTTAGAACTTGATTCCCTGAAGCATAAAAGAATGAATGAGGAGAGATCTTTTAGAGATATGCAAAAATATGAGGGGTGTAGAAGGGGTAATAGGGTATGTGTGTGCAGGATTTCTACCATCAGGTTGGGTGAGACTAGAGCTAGAGGTTATAGGTTTAGCATGAAAGCTGGAATATTTAAGGGAAATCTGAAGGGGAACTACTTCACTCAGAGAATGGTGTAAGTGTGGAGTGTGTTGCCTGCAGACGTGGTAGATGCAAGATCAATTGCCGCATTAAAGAATGGCTTAGGTAGGTATATGGATTAGAGAGTTATGGAGGGCTAGGGTCCAGGTGTAGGTAGATGCAACAGGCAGAAGTCCAGGGTAGCACAGACTAGATGGGCCAAAGGACCGGTTTCTGTGCGCTATGACTCCAACTGCATTCGGCAGCATCTCATCTCCCAGCCATGCAGCGGAAGGAGACACAGACTGCCAGGCTGCACAGGATATAAAGATCTCCTTGAAGGTGAGAGTTCCCAAAAAGAGCCCATGAAAACTTTGTCATCCAAGCAACTCCTGTGCCCTTAGCATGCAATTAGACTGTCAGGAAGGGCAGGCAGAGGACAGGACAGAACGGTAGCCAGCAGGGTGAGGAGCAGTGCACTAGAGATGCAGAATCACAAAGGGTAGTAAATGCAGTACTCAAAGTGTTACATCTGAATGCATGGAGGATAAGAAATAAGGTAGATAATCTTGTTGCACTATTGTCAGGTATGATGTTGTGGCCATCACTGAATCAGGGCCGAAAGATAGTTATAATTGGGAGCTGAATGCCCAAGGTTACACTTTGTATTGGAGGGATAGGAAGGTAGGCAGAGGGGGTGGCGTGACTCTACTGGTAAAGAATGACATCAAATCAGTAGAAAGTTGTGACATAGGATCAGAAGATGTTGAATTTTTGTGAGCTGATTTAAGAAACTGAAAGGGTTAAAGGACCCTGATGGTTTTTATATACAGGCCTCCCAACAGTAGCTGGGACGTGGACCACAGATTACAATGGGAAATTGAAGAGGTGTGTCAAAAGGGCAATGTTATGATAGTCATGGGATATTTTAACATGCAGGTTGAATGGGAATATCAGGTTGATAATGGATCTCAAGAGAGTGAGTTTGTTGAATGCCTATGAGATTTTTAGAGCAGTTCGTCGTTGAGCCTGCAAGAACGTCAGCTATAATGGACCGGGTGTTGCGTAATGAACCCGAGGTGATTAGGGAGCTTAAGGTAAAAGGACCCTTAGGAACCAGTGATCACTATATGATTGAGTTCAACTTGAAATTTGATAGGGAGAAAGTGAAGTCTAACATAGCAGCATTTTAGTGGTGTAAAGGAAATTACAGTGATATGAGAGGAGCTGGCCAAAGTAAATTGGAAAGAGATGCTGGCAGGGATGACAGCAGAGCAGCAATTGCGTGAGTTTCTGGGAAAATAAGAAAGATGCAGCATAGATGTATTCCAAAAGTGAAGAAATACTCAAATGGGAAAACAGTAGAACCAAGGCTGACAAGGGAAATCAATGCTAATGTCAAAGCAAAAGAGGGCATACAACAAAGCAAAAATTAGCAGGAAGATAAAGGATTGGGAAGCCTTCAAAAACCTAGGGAGAGCAACTAAAAGAATCATTAAGAGGGAAAAGATAAAATATGAAGGCAAGCTAGCAAACAACATCAAAGTGGATAGTAAAAGCTTCTTCATGTATATAAAAATTAAAAGAGAGATGAGAGTGGATATAGGACTGCTAGAAAATGAGGCCAGAGAAATAATAATGGGGCACAAGGAGGTGGCAGATGAACAAAATGAGTATTTTGCATTAGTCTTTGCTGTGGAAGACTCTAACAGTGTGCCAGATGTTGAAGGGTGTGAGGGAAGAGAAGTAAGTGAAGTTTCTATCACAAGGGAGAAGGTGCTCAAAAAGCTGAAAGTCCTTAAGGTACATAAGTCATCCGGTAGAGACTGTGAAGGCATTAGTGATGATCTTTTAAAAATCATTGGACTCTGGCACAGTGTGCTGGAAAGTTGCAAATGTCACTCCACTCTTTAAGAAAGGAGGAAGGCAGCAGAAAGAAAATTATAGACCAGTTAACCTGAGTGGTTGGGAAGATGTTGGAGTCAATTGTTAAGGATGAGGTTATGGAGTACTTGGTGACACAGGACAAGAGAAGACAAACTCAGCATGGTTTCCTTAAGGGAAAATCCTGCCTGACAAACCTGTTGGAATTATTTGAGGAGCTTACAATTAGGATAGATAAAGGGGATGTAGTAGATGTTGTATATTTGGACATTCAGGAGGCCTGACAAGGTGCTATACATGATGCTGCTTACCAAGTTAAGAACACATGGTATTACAGGGAAGTTACTAACATGGTTAGAGCATTGACCATTTGGCAGAAGGCAGCGAGTGGGAATAAAAAGGTTCTTGTCTGGTTGGCTGCCAGTGACTAGTGGTGTTCCATAAGGGTTGGTGTTGGGACCACTTCCTTTTATGCTGCCCTCACCTTGAGTATTATGAACAGTTTTGGGCTCCTCATCTAAGAAAATATGTGCTGACATTGGAGAGGGTTCAGTAGAGGTTCACAAGGATAATTCCAGGAATAAAAGGGTTATCATACGAGGAACATTTGATAGCTCTGGGCCTATACTCGATGGAATTTAGAAGGATGGGGGGGGGGGGGGCGCGGGCTGGGATTGGAATCTCAGTTAAACCTTTTAAATGTTGAAGAGCCTAGACAAAGTAGATGCGGAAAGGATGCTTCCCTTGGTGGGGCTGTCTAGGACAAGAGGGCACAGCCTCATGATAGAGGGGTGCCCATTTAAAACAGAGATACAGAGAAAGTTCTTTAGACAGAGAAAGTGAATTTGTGGAATTTGTTACCACAGACAGCTGTGGAGGCCGGGTCTTTTGGTATACGTAAGGCAGAGATTGATAAGTTCTTGATTGGCCACGGTATCAAAGGTTACAGAGAGAAGGCCAGGGACTGGGGCTGAGGAGGGGAAAAATGGGCCAATTTTGCTCCTGTGTCTTATGGTCTCACTCTTGGTTGCACTGCCTCCACAAGTGAACAGCACAAGTAGGCAGTATTGACTGCAGCACGGTATAATTCCACATGTAGTTTAAGGAAATATCTCACACCCAAATTCAGAGTTCAGATGGAATATGACGTGTTGCTACTCCAACCTGAGCAGGGCTATATTACAGCCATAGAGGTGGCCATGGACTGAAATGTTGAAATGGGAATGGGAAGTTGAGTTGAAATGGGAATCCCACCTTTTGTGGTGAATGGATAGTCTCCAATTCAAAGGCATGAACATTAATTTTTTTCCAGTTTCTGGTAATTTCTTACCCCCCCCCACCCCTCCCCTCTTTTTTCCCTACTCTGATCCTTTATCTTCACCTCACCTGCCCAACACCTCCCTCCGGCACCTTGCCTCCCTCACTTTCTCCCATTGTCCACTGCCCTTTCCTTTCAGATTTCTTCTTCAGCCCTTTACCTGTTCCACCAATTTTTGCCCAGCTTCTTGCTTCACTCCCCTCCTCCACCCCCCACTTTCCCCCCTCAGCTGCCAATTTGTACATCTTCCCTTCCCCTTCTAACCCCTTCATTTCCAGTCCTGATGAAAGCTCTCAACAATACTAATAAAAAGATTAAAAGAGAAAGCTCTCAACCCAAAATATTAACAGCTTATTCCTTTCCATAGATGCTGCCTGAGCTGCTGAGTTGCTTCCGCATTTTGTGTGTGTTGCTCTGGATTTCCAGGATCTGTAGTATATGCAATGCGGATGCATGGCTCCTGTAATAGACATAAATGGTTGGATACGTGGGCAGAAGGTTGGTAAATGGTCTTCAACTGAGAAAGTGTGAGGTTATAAATCATCGTCGGATGAGGCAAATGATAGACAATTATCTATATTAAGAGATACAGAGGGATCTTGTAGATTAAACCCAGAAAGGTTCAGATGTAATTAGGCAGCAATTAATACATTGGCCTTCAGCGCTGCCACTGAAATTCGAAAATAGAGTAGTACTATCACAACTGTAGCAGGTGATGGTCTCGATTTCCTTGATCAAGGATATAGATAGATAGATAGATAGATAGATAGATACTTTATTCATCCCCATGGGGAAATTCAACTTTTTTTCCAATGTCCCATACACTTGTTGTAGCAAAACTAATTACATACAATACTTAACTCAGTAAAAAATATGATATGCATCTAAATCACTATCTCAAAAAGCATTAATAATAGCTTTTAAAAAGTTCTTAAGTCCTGGCGGTTGAATTGTAAAGCCTAATGGCATTGGGGAGTATTGACCTCTTCATCCTGTCTGAGGAGCATTGCATCGATAGTAACCTGTCGCTGAAACTGCTTCTCTGTCTCTGGATGGTGCTATGTAGAGGATGTTCAGAGTTTTCCATAATTGACCGTAGCCTACTCAGCGCCCTTCGCTCAGCTACCGATGTTAAACTCTCCAGTACTTTGCCCACGACAGAGCCCGCCTTCCTTACCAGCTTATTAAGACGTGAGGCGTCCCTCTTCTTAATGCTTCCTCCCCAACACGCCACCACAAAGAAGAGGGCGCTCTCCACAACTGACCTATAGAACATCTTCAGCATCTCACTACAGACATTGAATGACGCCAACCTTCTAAGGAAGTACAGTCGACTCTGTGCCTTCCTGCACAAGGCATCTGTGTTGGCAGTCCAGTCTAGCTTCTCGTCTAACTGTACTAAAAGTAGCATTAAAGACAATCTAGAAGAGATTTGCTAAAATAATTCCTGGGAAGTGAGGGCTTTCCATCACAAATGGCTATACCAGACCTGTTTCCTATAGAGTGTTGGAGAATGAGAGGAGACTGACTGAAATATACATACATCAACAGCGGCAATAACAAGCTAACAATAAGTAACAACTTACTGGATAACATCAAACAAGATGATGTAGTTACAAGAAGCAAGTTACTTAAAACAGAGTGTGGTGGATCCCAGGAATTCTCTACGCAGGAAGGCTGTGCAGACAACAGTGAAAGTTTTTAAAAAGCAGGTAAGTATTTTTTTTTATTCGAGTGGGAAATTGAGAGCAATGGGAACAGGAGAGCTGAGCTTTCACGCTGGTCGCGTTCAGATAGATTGGTCAGGCAGCTTTGTGAGCCCTATTCCTGCTGTTATTTTCCTGTGGACCTTTGTTCCAATTAAGAGCTAAATTAAAATGTAGGACATTCAGAAGATTAATTATGAACTTTAAAATACCTTGCCCAGCTGTGTGCAAGTCGGAAACTCAAACTCACACAGCAATTATTTAAAACAAAGCATTTTACTTGAGAAATTTTGCATGATTCTTCATTTACTAATGCCTCTAAATGAGCTGACTTAAATTTAAATACCTTTTTTATATACCTCTTCTATGAGTGTTAGTCTATGTCTTACAGGGGCTCCCCTCTGCTCAGAAAAGATCATCTAGAATTTATCCTATAGATTCATCCCTTGTAATTTCTCTGCACCCCCATGACTGGCATTTGGAGCATGTTGAGTGGCCATTTGCTTTCATTGTTCTGTCAATAACATGTTGTTTTACCTCAGCCATCACTGTTATCCATCTGCTGATTTTTTATATTTACTTATTGTCACATTTCACAAAGAGGTAAATGCTGTGTGAACAGCAGGGCTTTTTAAAAAATAAACACAAAGAAATGTAAATGTCCAATTCGCACTTCCACTGAGAAGTAATTAATCAAGGCCATCATCTGAAAATATTAATTCATTTAATCTACCAAGCTGTTGAAAGCTTATTAGTATTTGATTAATGAACCCAGCTCACAATCTGATTATCAGTCTGGAATGCTTTGTACATTCAAGGCTTTAGAACATAAAAATAAAAATCACTAATTTTTTAGTTCCGTTGTCTCCAAAAAAAATTCAGAAATTCAATATTTTGATGACTATTTACTTAAACTTTTCTTTGCACGCTCCATTTGAACAGGGCATTACCGTCTCTACTGTTAAATAGCTCATGAGAAATTGAAAGTTATTATCTATGAATCAGAGGGCTCCAACTTTCCTTTGAAATAATTAGAAAATGCTTGCTGGTACCTGGGTCCAAGTGTGACAGTCACACTTAGAGTAATGGAATCCAGATGAACTGCCTGGTGCTGCTTGATTATTCTTTTATAAAGCTCAGAATTTTAATTTACAAATTCCAGAAGCAGCAGTAATTCCAGTCAGTACTGCATTTCCACTTCACAACTGCAGTATAATGTGAAACAGCAGTGCATTTTGAGTAGAGGAATAAGATGAATATATATATTTTCAATGTCTTCATTCTGTCTGAATCTGTCTTGCACTCTACAACAGGAGTTCAAACTTAGGTCATCTCCAGGTCACAACCACTTCACTTATGGACCCAGTACATATGAACAAGTGTTTCGGAGACTAGTGGAATGGATTTGTCAGTTGCACAGGTTGCAGACATCTTCTGCTGGGTGGAAACAGAACATATATAGTCTCGCGCTCTCTCTCTCCCACCCCATCTCTCTCTGTCCTCATCTCTGTCCTAAATTTACTCCCCTGAATCTTGAGACTATGTCCCCTGGTTTTTGTCTCACCTACCAATGGAGACAACATTCCTGCCTCTATCGTATCTATCCCTTTCATAATTTTATGTGTTTCTATAACATCTCCTTTCGTTCTTCTGAATTCCAGCGAGTGCAGTCATATCTTCAACAGATTGGTCAAACATAATTTCTTTATCATAAATATATTTTGGCTCTGTATAACTTTTTTTTGCTCTTTTCAATGTGTTTTGTTGTTACATACGTACTTTGTAATGTAACATAGCAGAACCCAAACCAATTGCTGCTCATAGCGAAGAAAGGGCACCAGAGATTTTACAAAGCAATATCATCTCTCTCTTTATCTTTGATCAATACAAGAAGAAATGGAACTTAAGCTGTATGATGAAAAACATTATTGCTAATTCCAGATTCTTGTTCTAATGATTTAAGAGCCTTGTGTACCTACATTTTACTCTTAGCTCCATAACGTCCATTTCACCACTTGAATTCACATCCATCGCTCTCAGGCTAATGAAATGGCATGAACCATTGATATATTCTCTTTGACCTACCTCTCAACGGAAATCTACAATCACCACTGCTGTTTCCTTCACACCACAGCTCTGCCCTAAACATTCATCCATCTTTAATGCTTTCAAACTCCCTTTCCACATATTGAGCCGAAGCAGGTATCATCTTCTAAAAAAATGGCATTGTACACAAACACTGAAGAAACAGAGCTCCATTCCTTCACTCTCCGATTTCTCAACTGCTCTTTGCCCTTGGACTCCTCACCATGCATCCAATGGGATACAAGACCCATCGATCTTCGGCTCCTGCAGTGATCTCTGGCTTTCACCACCCTTTTTTCCATAGAATGCTTAAAATCTCAGAGTTCCATGTGATACAACTGAGGTCATAACCATGAAACCAAATTTCTGAGTCAGAATTTAATATTTGAACTTTCAACAAATACAAAGACTGGATTTCTATCTATATGTTTCCATTTACACTGCACATCAGTTTTTCTGCCAATGAAACCTTTCAACACACCTTTGTCCCGTACAAACTAGTCTTCACTTGACACATTCCCAGCTGACATTTTAATCTATCCTTGAGAAATGTCAGTTTGACCAAAATCTGTCCATCACATAACCATGCCCTCGCTGACCTACACAGGCATTTCATAATATAATGTGCCAAATTAAAATCCTATCCTGACCTTTAAATTTCACTGAGGTTCTTTCTAATGTTATTATATGGTTAGGGAGCCTAAGACTTTTGCACAGTACCTTAGTAATTTTATGTATAACACTATACTGCTACTGCAAAAAAAAAATCATGACATATGAGAGTGATGATAAACCTGATTCAGAAATGTATCTCTATTGTGGACTGAGAGTGGGAAGGGAGCAGGGAGAGGGGAATCATGGTTGAGAAAAGGGGAAGGCAGAGGGTAGCACCAGAGAGACATTCTGCAATGATCAGTAACCAATTGTTTGGAATTAAATGACCTTGTTTAGTGTCTCAGGACTGGGTGTGTCTGCACCCGCGTCACTCCCACCCATCACCTCGGACCTGCTTCTGTGCCACATGTCCCAGACCCCTCCTGTGATGCTCCAGCATTCTTCGCTCCCGCCGGATTTACAAACTCGCTATCCGCTCCACATTGACAAATACAGAAATGTGGAAAAGTCTTAGGCACATACCTATGACTTTAGCACAGTACTTTATGCTTGTGGGGGGGAGGGGAGACGCCAGTATCCTAATTTCTACCCACTTCCCTTTCTGTAGCCAAGGCATAAATAAAGGGAAAACTGATTACATTTAAAGCTATAAACATGGGATTCATACCATTCATATCATTCATACCAACATGAGTATCACACACAAGAAGCTGGAGGTACTTAGCGAGTTGGGCATCATTTAGGTATTAGGCCAAGACCTTTCATCGAGATTGGAAAGGGAAGGGACAGAAGTCAGAATGAGGAGGTGAAGGGAGGTAAGGAGTACAAGCTGGCAGGTGATAGTTGAGACTAAGCGAGGGAGAAGGTGAGTGGGTAGGGAGTGGAGGTGGAGCAAGTAGCTATATTTTAGAGTTTTGGTGTTTAAATTATCAGATTGGCCTAGATTTACACCCAGTAGCCACTTTATTAGGTACACCTGCTCATAAATGCAACTATCTAATCAGCCAATCACGTGGCACCAACTCAATGCATGAAAGCATGCAGACATGGTCAAAAGGTTCAGTTGTGCTTCAGACCAAACATGAGAATGGGGAAGAAATGTGATCTAAATTACTTTGACTATGGAATGATTGTTGATGTCAGACAGGTGGTTTGAATATCCCAGAAACGACTAATTTTCACACACAACAGTCTCAAGGGTTTACAGAAAATGGTGCGAGAAACAAAAAAAAAATCCAGTGAGCTGCAGTTCTGTGGGCAAAAATGGCTTTTTAATGAGAGCTGTCAGAGGAGAACGGCCAGACTGATTCAAGCTAGCAGGAAGGTGACAGTACCTCAGATAACTGCGTGTTACAACAGTGGTGTGCAGAAAAGTATCTCTGAACGCACAATACGTTGAACCTTGAAGTGGATGAGCTACACCAGCAGAAGATCACCGACATACAGGAGGTACCTAATGAAGTGGCCACTGAGTGTATATGTGACTTCTGTGCTCCTTGAATAGGGCACAGATCAGAAAAACACACACACACACACACACACACACACACACACACACACACACACACACACACACACACACACACACACACACACACACACACACACACACACACACACACACACACCAAAATCCAAAATAATTAGCAGGTCTGGAACAATGCCATCTGACAACTTCAGAACCACATAGCAGCTCAATGAGTGTAATACCAAGACAGCAGAATATGGAACATGTGGTGGGAAAATGAAAGCAGCAGTTAATTATCAAAGTCAATACATTTGAATAATTTAAAGTTCCAGTTATGAGGCTAACACTAATTATAATTGAAAATAGATTTTCATAATTGAGATTAAGAGCATAAATTTTACAAGTTAAAGATATTCTAATCAAAAAGTGATAAACTATTTGGCTGACCTTGCAAAGTAATTGTGTTTTAATTAATAATTCAATGTAAGAATCATCCCAATCAATGCAAGCTTGAGTTTGTTTTTTAGGTCAACACTGTGTTAATTGATAGTGGTAGTATCCAGCAACCGGGCAGTAAGGGAAAAGGAACATTCATGCCTTTCTCTGAGTTATTGCCAGGTGCAATTGTGCTGGAATTGTTGCCAAGGGAACCCTGCACAAATGGAAGCAGTTCATCATTTCCACAATGCGGTCTCTTTTGCCATGAACAGACTAAGCGTGAACTGAGTATCTTTTGTGCAGAACGTCTCTGTACAGCCTACGAATATTACCCAATGCTTATTCATCATTTCTGTTGCCTGTCTAACCTCTCAACCCATCCTTCCTTTGCTATTCCAATGAGTAGTAATACATGTTTAAAGAACAGGACCTCATCCTTCAATTCAAAAAACTACTGATTTCTATGTGCAGTTCAGGAATTTTCGGTGATTACCATAGTGCGGCAGTGAACTATTATTTACACCTTCACCACATCCAGTCCTGATGAAGGGTCTCAGCCTGAAACATCCACTGTTTACTATTTTCCATAGATGCTGCCTGGCCTGCTGATTTCCTCCAGCATTTTGAGTGTGCTGCCCATCTTTTTAAGTCTATTATCATCTTTGCTCTGGCATCTCTCGCTCTCCAGCCTTCCATCTTTTCTCATTTTCCCCTCATTCCCTTCCATACCTGTATACTTCATTAAAAACTCCCATCTCTAGCCTTTACTTGTTCTGAAAGGTCCTGAAGATTTAATGTTCCTTTTTCCACAATCATGCCTTCCTTGATGAGTAATCCCAAGCATATTGAGGTATTAAATCAAGAATTCTTGCATTTCCAGAACAATTGAATAAATATGTACAGTATAGGTTGGATGTTGCTTTATCTTGAGAAGCTACAGCCTCCTTTAATGCCTCCTCTGGCCAGGCCTGTAAACATGCGAGAAAGCAGAAACTTTTTGCATTGGTATTGCTTATCGCTTTGTGCTATCTCAACGTATTTAAGTTTGGAATGATCTCCACAGATGGCATGCAAAATAAAACTTTTCCACTGTGTCTCTGTACATGTGACAACAATAAACTACTTACCAGTTAATACAATTCTCCCATCTTGCTGATGATTTAACACTATCCAGCTACACTAGGTCCCAGTATACAGCAGCACTACTACCCAGTTCATTCATTCAACTTTGCAGGCAGAAGTGAACTTTATAGGTCATAATGAGAGGAAAAATATACAATTAATGCAATATAGAGGGTTATCAATATGAGGAGCCGAATTAATAATTGAAGAATAAATGTGAAGGATAGTTTAGATCTGTAACAATTGTGGGAGCAGTTCACATTGTGGAGGAATAATATGGACTGGCTAACCCAAAGAGTCGATTTCTGGGTTTAGCACCTGTATTTCTATGAAACTTCTTTGCCATCTTCTTCAATGTCCCATGTGTGAAAGAAGTGAGCGCACAGAAATATAACATTGTTATGATTCTTACGTTCTTTGACCTTTCTGTGATCTTCAACATCGGTGACCATAGCATTCACCACAAATGTCTTTCAAGAGTTCAGCTCTGTAGTACCACCCTCATAATTCCTTTACTTGCTACCAGAGCTCGTCAAATGACTACATTCTTACTTTTACCATCATTACCAATCATTTTTGAAACCAAGTTAGGATTAATTCACCTTCTCATTTATTAATCCATGGGCAATACTGCTTCTTTCAAATGCGTAATATCAAACCATGGTTTGGCGAGAAATTGATCTCAGCATAAAATCAACACAATCAAAGCTATCCTTCCCACTTGAGAAGAATGTAATTTATGTATGTAATAATGCCAACTACCTTCCTGACTTATACCCAACAACAATATCCCTGACTTCAATTTTCATCCTCACATCCAGATAGCGAGGGAGCTTTCACCTTCCTCAACACAAGCTCTTCTTCTTATATACAAAAAATACAATCCACACCCAATGGCTGCTTCTATATACAAGTACTTCTTGTCTTCATTTCCTGCATTTTATTGTACACTGAGTAATGATGGGTTATTATGACAACTCTAATAGTCATGAACTCCAACTCCAGCCACTTGGAAAGGAACCAAAGGCAGACGCCCGGTCAAATTACCTCCGAGGCAGAGAGTGCTGCAGAGTTCAGGAATCTTTTGCAGCTGGATATTGTTCAGCAGCTCACAAGTTGGGAGAATTAGACACAGTCATTGTATGAAACCTCACTGCCTGAGCATTTATTCACAGATTTATAGGCACAGACACTTACTTATACCGCTGTAATAAGTAAGAGATACAGTGCCGAACAGACCTTTCCACCCCAACGAGCCACGCCACCTATTGAACACCAGCCTAATCACAGAAGAATTTACAATGACCAATTGACCAACTAACTGATAGGTCTTTGCACTGTGGAAGGAAACCAGAGCACCCAGAGGAAATCCACGCACACACAGGGAGAACACACAAAGTGCTTATAGAGAGCCCCGGAACTGACCTCCGAACGCCTCGAGCTGTAATAGCATCGTGCTAACCACTGTGCTACCGTGGCCATATGATGCATTTAAAGGAAGCTGTAGCTTCCCTCGACAAAACACCTCCTGCATTCATTTATTTTTACCCTTTATTTTTCAATGCCAGCCAGCCAGTCACAGAAGCAGGAATGCAGTGGCATAGGCTGTATGAGGGGGCAGAAAACAACAATACTAAGAAACTCTTACTTTTTACTGCTGACGGCAAAACCTATGGAAAACAAAATTTATATTTCTATGATCAAACGTATAGCCACAACATAAAAGAGTCTGGCTAAGCAATCTTAATGCCATCCTATCCTGGCAACACTGGAAATAAGGTTCAGCTTTACAGCAGATTACACAAAATTCAAACAGTACTTTAGCTTTAATGAGAAGCAAATGTTCCTGCATATAATCTATATTGGAGCACTTAGCTTCTTTTTTCACTTTACTCGTTTTGCCAACAGAGTTATGAATTTCCTTAACTTTGAATTTCATCTTCATTTGATTCTTTAGAATTCTTTTCTTGCATATTAGAACAAAATAGTAAAATATGACATGCAATATGCAGAATATTTTATTAACCCACATACATAAGAGTTTTCCAATTTTTATCTAATTTCTCAACCTAGTTTTTTTCATCTGGTGTAATAAAAAATGGAACCCACCAACTTTTTCCAGAGTTCTGCAAATGGATCAATTAATAAAATAAAAAAGACATTTGCTCTCATACTCGGCTTTGATCATTGCTTTGTGCTTGTCCAGTGGACTTGGTGCATTCTGTAAGTTTGTGTTTCTGCAGCTTTGAAACAGATATAATAAACAAAGTATATACCATCATTTTCACAACAGCCTTCAAAGCAAGTAATCAAAACTACAAAATAAACGTGCTGTTAATTTACATTGGATTTTATTGAAATTATTTTAACAGAAGTTGACCACCCAATCGTCCCCAAATTACACTGAAGTCTTAGAATTTGAAATTACTAATCCCAAAAAAAAACACCACACCCAAATAGCCAGTAAAGTTTGGCAAGCGTGTTCTAGGGGAAAGTTAAGCAATATCATGGAAAATTAATAGATCTTTCTATTCAAACACTGGCTAAAAAAACATTTTAAGAGACAGTAAGATAGATTTTATCTCAATGCTTTACTGCTTTATTAATACTTCAGAGCCTGCCTTCTTAACACTTAAAAGATAACTCGTTAAATATCTGAAGTGTAATTTTAGGTGCTAAAATTACAACATATATAATTTTACAAAAGCAACAAGGCAACTTAAAAGTATACAGGACTTTGAAATTTGAAAGTATAATGACTAGGTCAGCAATTCTATACATTATTTCCTACGTAAACTACGTACTATCTCGTCTCTAGGAAAGCGGCACAATATTCATTTCTATTGAACATTTTTTGATCTAAATATAACATTTTAAAATTCTATTTATTAAAAAATGAAAATCATACAGACCAGATGTCAGCCGTAAACCCCTACATTCATGTTTACTTTTCAATTTAGTCAGTTTACCTTTGATACGAAAGCTTTTCTTTCCCTTTGCCTCGTAGGGTTAAGCAGATTTTCAGTCCACAGCAAGACTCTTTTTCTATGTTGCACAGTTTGGTCTGATCTACACTAGGGATGGGATCTGAACAGCCCAACATCTAGAAATAAATCTGCTAAGCTAACATTAGTTTCATCATCTTAGAAAGTCTGGCAACATGCATTAAATAAGGCGGACTAATTTGGTAATGCGTTCAATTCAAACTGAATACATTTCAAGCTGCTATAGATTGTTAACAGATGTCTGTATGATGTGTGCCATAAAGAATTTGGTGACACTACTTAGATCCAAGTTTAAAAAAATCTGTGCCAGATTTGCAGTTTAAAATGAATACTCGACATTAATACATGTTGGTTTTCTGTAATCTTTCATTAATTGTCAAGCAAACTGACACTCAATTTACATAAACATGAACATAATACTAGGTTAAATGCATAGCTTACTCTAAATTCAATTTGTTTTATAATTATAAGCACACAATTATCACATGATATACTACTTAAATGACTTAGCCTAAAAAAAATGACCATATATATTATCTGCTGCAGCCTGTTACATCAGTTCAAATGGGATATGCCATAATATCAGGTTATAGTTTACACAAAAATATCTCCAGTTTCTCTGAAAACTGAACATACAGATCCAATACTGCATCAGCTTCCCAGATCCCAGGAAAACATGCATATTAGAGTCGGCAAGCTACCATTACTCAACCATTTTACATTAAATTGTTTGGATAAATTGGAACATATATTTTTGCAAATTATAATTATCTTAGATATCTCCGATTACAGAATACATCTACTTCAATTTGTGAGAGAATGTATGCAGTAGCACACGGACAGCATAAAAATCTCTTTTCACCCGACACAAATATCAATTTCGGTGAAGTGCTTTAATGCCATATACTAGGTAAACTTTGGATACAAAATGAAATTTCTTCATGAAAAGTTCAACCCCACTCCATAGCATTTATTCCTTGTTTAGCAAGAATACAATATATATGCTAAATGCTTCTTATGTGAAAAGGTCATGTCTAGTAAACAACGATGAATTCCAATATTATTTTGGTTGTGTGGTTTCAAAATAAAAAAAATTCCATATTTGATTTTCCCTTCACTGCACTAATTTGAAGATAAAACAGTGTTTTGGGGTTTAATAACACCTCCATTTCCACATTTTGAAAATCACTGCTTTTTCATAGAAAGTTGGCATATAAAGAGGCTGGCAGGACAATAGATTGGTACACTAAGAGTCTTTCACTGGATACAAAGAAAAGTCAATTCACAGGATAGGAAGTGAGTTATTAAAACATATACTAATTTAATAGGACTTTGGATGATAACAATTTTCTTTGAATCTTTAGAAACAGCTGGAGATGTCTTTGGTAGGATAGCAAATATAACCCCTCTGTTCATTGGTCTGATAAATCTGTACCTACAACAGACAATTATAAAATTACAAGTACCTATGGAATCCAAGGAAAAGAGAATTCAAATTTAAACACATTTTTGGAAGCAGTCAGTATATAATTCAAAGTGCATTTATTATTGGTTTGTATGTTACATCAAACTGTATGTATGTAAGGAGGTACAAGATTTGTCTCCTTACAGGCAGCCACACAACAAAGAAACCAAGTTGAACCCATTAAAATAGACTGTCAAACACCCAATATGTGCAAAAAAAACCATACAAACAATAGAAGTAAGCAAATAACATCCAGAACTGAAGGTCACAAAAGTAAGTCCACAGCCACAAAACCAGCCAGTTCAGGAGCCCTTTAGCTGCAGGCCACAGCCCCAGTTCAGCGCAGAGACAAGTCAACTCTGCAGAGCAGCGAGCTGAATACCATCTTGTCTTCTGCTGAGCAAACACTGGAGAGCAGCACCGACTCCAGCCTATACACCATGCCACACCTCCGGCACTCCAGTGCCTTCACTCCACTCCAGCAACTCTGATGCCTCTCTTCTTGGCGACTACAGACAGGCAACACCTGTCCCTCGCTATGACCAAGGCCGCACAGCTCCTCTGCCAAACTAAGTCGATTTGTACGAAGTAGAGGAACAGAGAGATATATATCTGCAGATTCATCTGTATGTTCTAACTGAACAGATGCTGGTAGGAAAAAAAAATTAAATATAAAGAAGATTTCAGATTTTATATATGGGGCAACCATGTTGAATGTCTGCAAATTAGTTAGGCTGCAGTGGATTAGGAAGCATCTTAGTGATTCCATGCTGCAGGAGATAGATGCCAGAATGAAGACTGTCAGAGCAGGATCAACTGAGGAAAAAAAACAACTTCATTGCTTAAGTAAATGAATTATTATTTTAAAAAGATGGAAGTTTATGAAAATGATGACTGGGAAAAGGGCCCAGGAGTTGGTCTACAGTACCTCATTCACATTGCATCACAAGTATAGGCATAATGTGCTCCATGATTACTTTCTTAGCTTCATTTTTTTTTAAAATGGCATCATATAACCTCCAGCAAATTCTTTAGAAAGAAACAGACTTCAGAAAACAAAAAGATGTGCAGTTATATCGTATTGTAGAAGTTGAGAGTACAGTATATGAAAGGGTATAAATGATTTGAGAGTAAATTGTAAAATTATGACATTTTAAATGCTTTAATCTGCCTTAAGCAATTAGTAAATTGCATTTAATAGAGCAGTGGATGCATATGCCAGATTAGCTGAAAGAGAATAAGAAATGATAAAAACACATGTTCATAATAAGTTGACAGTTTGAAACTTAGTTGAATACCTTGGGAACTGAATATAGAATATCATATGGTAAACATTTGCCTCCATCAACCGGCAAATCATATGCTGAGACCCACCGAACTTGCAGAGCACTGATAACAGGCAGCACTGAGAGAGGAACTAAGGACACGTGGCCAGAACCCATTTGTGCCTGCTTGCCATGTTTAACCAATTTTGTTCAACGACGCGCATAACCAGGTCCATGCAGCAGTATAGTTTCTCAATGCTGGATTCCTTTGCCATGGAACCAAGCCGTTCTTCTATGAAATTAAATGGCAACAGCCGTCCCTTTTTAACAGAACCAGCACAAAAATCTTTTACTTCTACTGACAGGTGTGGAAGCAAATCAACCTCAAACTTGAAGGGATGCCTAAGAGAATTGGAGCCCGGCCTCAAACTGGACACAACTCCAAATGTTACCCGTGTATTGTAGCATTATCACAGATGCTGGAGTGATCTTGGCTCTGGAGTAAAGGCAGTAGTCATTGGTTAATTTAATTGCTTTGAAGATTATTTCCAATCCAGTAGTAAGTTTGCTGGGAATTAGATACAATATTAGAACAATGCAGAACCTTCCTCCACCGTCTATCCCTAGGCAGATCCATTGGCTAGAATTCTACTTGCATGCAGCATGTTGGTGACATAGCATAGTGATGAAATACTCTTAGCAGTCCCTCTCACTTTGCAGAGTCAAAGGCTACGTGCAGTCAAGAGACCAGGATCCAAGTCACTGTTGATTCTTCACCGGGCAGCATGAAAGGGCTTCTGATAATCTTCCTTTCAAAGCACAAAGCACACCCATCATGAAACTTTGACACCAAGTCTAAAGTGTGCCAGCAAGGCCTTTGGCTATTAGAAGAAAAGATGGAAGATCAAGACGCAGAGCACAAAGTTTATTACCCATCCAGTGAATGATCCCAGCTGTCCCATGATGGATGACCTACAGCAGACAGCTCAAAGATGTGGAGAAATATAACCAATCCTCCAAATCCATTAGCAGGATAAAGTGTACCTCCCTCAAACTAAAAATCCCCTGCAGAGCTTCTAAATTCCATCAGCCAGCTCTGATGGGTAGGCCACTTTCTTCACGTCTGATGTCAGAATCATTCGACTCTGATTTCCATCAGAACAGAAGGAAAGAGTAAATACTTCAAGAATGTCCAAAAAGACTCCTACAAAAGAAACACCCTCACCAATTTTGGGTATTTGTTGGAGTGAGATCAATAAAAAAAAAGTGCATTCAGGGAAGCTTTGCGGGGAACACATTGCAAGTTCAGTGATAAGTGCACCATCCTCTCTCCTCTCCCTGACCTACCTACTCATCCCATCAAGCACTTCCTGATCTACCTTTGGATCCCAACAACCTTAGCAACCCCCGAAGAAGAGTTGAAACAAACTTCAATCAATTGGCTGAGAGGAGGTAAAGTCTTTTCAAAGTTGACAGTCAGCACTGGGCTAAGAGAATGAAAGCTTTTGAATATAACAAAATGCTCAAGTCTGGAAGTCTGGATGTCATCTTTGTGATGTTTTCCAATCGTTCTGCAACCTGTTCTGATTTACAATCTGCAGGTGCTCTCGCATGCACTAATAACTTCCCCCTCTATTTAACCCCACCCTGGTCCTTTTCTCCTTGCAAATATCTAAGTATTTCCACCCAGCCAGGTAATTAGCCTGAACCAAGATTATAAATACATATTGTTTTCACAATGATGCCCATGACCAACATCTCATCAAATTTGCCCAATAGAACACCAGGATTGTTGATGTGGCAGCCTGTTCAGCACAAATACTTTTTTCAGGGTATGACAAACTTTAACTCCACTGATAGTCTTTTAAAGTCATTTATTTGGCCATTGGATGTCGACAACACTGATATTGCCAGTAAAAACTGTACATTTCAGGTGGTAGTTAAGAGTCAACTACATTGGGTCATTACAGTATCGAAAGGAAAGGAGATGGGTTATAATAATCCCATAGATTTATTAGGAACCATTACTGAGACCAATTATTTTTTTAAAGTTTAAAACTCCAGATGTCATTGGTCAAATTAAGGTTCCCCAATTGCCGTGAGAACTCATGCTTAATCCAGTAAACTAAAAGCAAGCTTCCTTACCCATATGTTACTGTTACCCATCAGCAGGTCCGTCCAGACTTCTGCTCCTTATAGTGAAAGGGATTTGGAAGCTGCAGGTTCTAAGCCTAGAGTTCCAGGATCATTCTTCATGGACATTGGCATCAAAAGCTAGCAGTCTTTCACCAACTTGGCTGCAATTACAGGGAGCACTGAGTCAGAATACCAAGACAACCAAAGGAATATGTCAGGCTATGGCTTCACATTCACAAATTCTTTCTCTTGCTCACTCACCACCAGATAGAGCCATTGTCCCATTCTCCACTAATGCCTTTCCAGGCTGCCACTACCAAACACACGCTTACGTGTAAAAAAAAGGAAATGTAGTGCTTCTCTTTTGATGAAAGCATCTGAAGTAAAATAACATATGCAGCAAATACATGAGAAATTTAGTATATTGTCAGGAATACTATTACTACATATTACAAGATAGTTTTCTTTACCTTGTTTTCACTTCAAAAGCCCACATTTAGTGATACGAGATTTGGAATATATTGAAAAAATAAAATTAGAAATAAAAATGAGGAAAATACTTGATCTGTGGGAAAAGCCTGAATCTGCTGCTAGTGTTCATTTCCTGCCATAATTCATGGCTTGGCGTTGATTTATTTTTAATTCCTTTTTTTGGAGGGGTGGTTGACATTAGCACCATTGCCAAGGTCAGAAATTTACTGCTCTTGAAATATATGGTGAGTCATCTTCTTGAACTGCTGCAGAGCATCACCAAGGAATCAACTCAATGATGTGATATGCAACCACAGATAAACTACTCTTATTTTCAATTGGAACAGATTTAAATTTTGATTGATGATCTCGGGCAGTGTGCATTTGCAAATACTGTTGTAATTAGCGACTCCGTGCTGTGAAGGGATTATTCTCCACCTCCCCAACACAAAAAAAAGTGAAACAGAATTTGGACCAAATTAGATGATCACTTTACCAGAACCTGTACAATTTCAATAATGTATCTGAAATTGTTCTGGTTTATAATAAAAAGGCTAAATCATAGAACAAAAGAAAACTGCAGTTGCTAGAAATATTTAGAAGACAGGTGGCATGTAAGGATAGAGAAAAACTGAGCTAATGGTACAGAGCTGATGGTAACTAAGCAGATATCAGAATGCCAAACACAAGAAAATCTGCAGATGCTGAAAATCCAAAACAGCACCCACAAAATGCCGGAGGAACTCAGCACACCAGGCAGCATCTACGGAAAAGAGTAAATAATTGAAGTTTCGGGCTGAGGCTCTTCATCAGGACTGGAAAGGGGAGAAGTCAGAGTAAGAATGTGGGGTAGGGAGGGAGAAGTACAAGGTGATAGGTGACAGGTGAAACTGGGAGAGAGAGGGGGTGAAGTAAAGAGCTGGGAAGTTGATTGTTGAAAAAGATAAAGGGCTGGGGGGAGGTGGAATCTGACAGGAGAGCATAGAGGACAATGGAAGGGGAAGGAGTGCCAGAGGGAGGTGATGGGCAGGTAAGGAGATAAGCTGAGAGAGATAAAACAGGAATGGGAAATGGTGAAGGTGAGGGTGTAATTACCGGAAGTTTGAGAGCCCCAATTTCTGATACAAACAAAAAAGGCTGATTATTTGAAATTACGAAGAAAAAAGAACTGCAAAGTTGGTCTACTCTTTCACTCTGTTAGAATATGTTGGAAACTGGACACTAAGAAATCAGAATGGCAGTGGGATAGGGAATTAAAGTCAGAGACAACTGGGAACTCAAGTCACCCTTTCAGACTAGATACGCAAAGCAATCACAAAATCTGCAATGTAGGGAAATCTGTACTTGGCCATCGCAATCGGACCTGCACTCCAGCATCTTGTGTTTTCATAAACACATCAAAATTACTTTTCTTTAAAAAGAAACACCAATTTTATTTATACTTGATGCAACCTAATATTTAAAATGCTGCTTATCTTTTATACTTCAGCTTGATTTAATGGATAAAAACACTAGGCCATTGATTTTAATATAGCTAATAGATTGGCTATTTGACACTGCTGAGATACAAAGTTAATGTTAAATTGATCACCAAGATAAGCATTAATTTCAAATTTAAATTTTAGCTCAACATGCCACTTCCTTCTGACCAACTGTGAAAAAATTGAATTGCCTTTACGAGTTCTATTACTCAATCCTCTTACCCTGCATTGTTAATATTTAAAATTACATTGTTTATGACACCAAAGTTAATCAATAATTATTATTTTGTGGCTTTGGGGACTGCATGTTATGTTCTTTGAAAGATGGTAGGTCTGTTGATAAAGCAATTCGTATTCTAAAAAAATCAATGTTAGGAAGATGAACTTTGGAAATTGAACATTCAAGAAAGAAAATCCCTTAACACCAAATATAAACTTTAATTATATTAACAGTCTTCAGTTTTAAAATCAAATATAAAACTTTTACAAGGTAAACAGAAGGATCGGAAATTCAGGTTAAGTCAAACACAATATAAATTTACCCAAGAATCAGAAAGTAAGGTTAAATATACTTTGCAGATAAGGAGAAAATACTCTTTATTTGAATTTTGATAGTTTGTGTATTCCCACATATTTATAAATTTCTGATATGAAATCGCCTGACTATAGAAAGTGCTTTAGACCTTGACATCTTTAAACATAATTCTAAGTTTCTTTAATTATTTTGGCTATTTCAGCTGAAACAAAAATTCAGATTACAAGACCAAGTTGCCAATTTACACTTATATTAGCAATAAGGCAATAGGTCAGATAATGTTATTTAAAGCCATCTGCTCCAATACTTCAATTGCTATGTGTCTTAAGCATTCAATTCCTTGAATACATTCAGAATCTTACTGGTCAATAAATAGAGCTGCATTCTCCTTTACTTGCTTCCCCTACAATTAATGAACTATTAGGGAGATTAAAATCTAATTTTCTGTTAAAAAACTTTCAAGTTTCACACAAGACCTCTGAAGTACCTTAAGACTGATTCTCATTTCAGCCCCATATTCCGATATTTAAGCTTTTCTTAAACTTCAAAATGAATTCAATTCCTACATCACTGTATCTTATGGAGCAGCTGGTGCTTGAATACAGAAAAATGTGTAGATAAAAGACTAAACCATCTGGATAGTAATGATCCTCTCCTATCATTTGTGTCTGATCCATGTAAATAGCTTGGATAAATATATAAATAAACACACACACACACACACACACACACACACACACACACACACACAGTAACACAAATAAATTGTTGGAACTTCAGGAGTCAGAGATCAGACTTTCAATAAAAAATTATAATACATTTTAAACACAAACAACAATATTTATACAAGATTTGTTTGGATAGGGTATTTGTTAAAAAGCATAGAACATGCTCTGTAATGGATATATTAGTTTTAAAATCAAATGTAAAACTATTTCTTCTGACAATTACCATTGACCCAAGGTCAGGAATTTGCATTAAAAGACACTCTTCAAAAAAGGAGGAAACATCTTAAAACATCTTACTGAAAATTCCCCAATTTGACAATGTTTTTTGAACAACACTCTGCCAAATTTAACACTACAAGCCTTTGGTATTAACTTCGCATCCCCCCCACCCCCCAACCTTCCCCGCCTCAACCGAGCCCCAACTGCAAATGACTATTAAATCACTTTCCTTGTTGTCAATTCTTTAAAAAGTCATTTGCATACCCTGTAACTCCTAATACAGTAAAATGGCACCATTAAGTGACTAACCTTGCAGAGCTGCTAGAATGGGAATCAGATATTCCGATTTAGGACTACTACAGGTGAAATCCATAGTCACAGCTATGGGTACTTCAGTAAGCAGCATTGTTTCAAGATGTTTAAGAAACTGATCAATACTCAAAATCGATGAACCTTGGATGGCAGACTCTGGTCTCAAGTGCAGTTCTCCTTTAAGAAAATAGAAGTAGGGACACTGTACCAGTCAGCAGGTATGAATGAAACACAGAAGTCTTAGATTTCCATTCCCAATTATTTTGCTGGCGAATGTACAGTTGTGAGAAAATATTCGTGAACTCTTTGCAATTACCTGTTCTTCTGTGTTATTTACTCATAAAATGTGGTCTGATCTTCATCTTAGTCATAATAATTGGCATATACAATCTGCCTAAACAATTGTACTTTTCATGTCCTTATTGAATACATTGCTTAATTATTCACAGTCCAAGCTAGAAAAAGTATGTGGATCCTTGTATTTAATAACTGGTAGAACCTCTTTAGCAGCAAACCTCCACCAAAGGTTTCCTGTTGCTGCTGATCAGGATAGCACAATGGTGAGGAGGAATTTTACACCATTTCTCCAAACAAAAGTGTTTCAGTTCATCAGTATTTTTGGGATACTTTACATGAACAGCCCTCTTCAGGTCATGCCACAGCATCTCAATTGGGTTATGGTCTGGCCTCTGACTTTGCCATTCCAAAACACAAATTTTCTTCTTTTTAAACCATTCTGCTGCTGATTTACTTGTGTTTCAGATCATTGTCTTATTGCATCATCCAATTTCTATTAAGGCTCAGGTGACAGACTATTATCCTGACATTCTCCTGTATAACGTCTTGATACAGTTTTGAATTTATTGTTTCCTCAAGGATTGCAAGCTGCCTAGGCCCTGAGGCAGCAAAACTGCCCCAAACCAGGTTGCTCCTCACACCATGGGATGGGGTTTTGGTGTTGGTGTGCAGCGCCCTTTTCCCTCCTGACATAGTGGTGTGCATTTCTCCCAAAAAGTTCAGCTTCTGTCTCTTCTGTACAGAGAACATTGTCCCAGAAGCATTGTGAAACATTCAATTGGTCATTTGCATACGCGAGATGTGCAGCAATGATTTTTTTTGAAGAGCAGAGCTTTACTCTGTGGTGTCCTTCCTGTGTTTTTCTTACAGTGAACACAAAAACAGAGACTTTAGCAAGTTCTAGAGACTTCTGCAGGTCTTTTGCTGTTACCCTTGGGTTCTTTTTCACCTCCTTCAGCATTGCACATTGTGCTCTTGGTGTGATCATTGCAGGATGCCCACGCTTATGGAGAGTAGCAACAGTAATGAATATCCTCCATTTGTAGACAATTTCTCTTACTGTAGACTGATGAACACTCAGGTCTTTAGAAGTGCTTTTGGAGCCTTTTCTAGCTTCCTGCATCTCTACAATTCTCCTTGTAACCCACACCTCCAATCTCATCTTGAGTGGAGCACCTGACTCCAAATGGAGTTTGTAGAAGGCATTAGCCCAGAGGTTCATATACTTTTTAGAAGCTAAAATGTGATTGTTTTATACTGGTGTACTCAGTATTGACAAGAAGTACAATCATTTGTGTGTTATTAGTTTAGACAGATTGTGTTAGTCTATTATTGAGACTTAGATGGGGATCAGACCATATTTTATGAGTAATTAACAGATAATTGCAAAGGGTTCATAAACCATTTCTTGCAACTGCACAGTCTCTGAAAAATAAAACTGAAGACCTCAGTAAGTTTGCTGTACGAGGGACATCAGGGACTGTTGTGTAGTTTGCTTCATGGACAATTGGCTCACACCTACCATTTTGGATGCAGCGCAGCAGCCCAAGGGCTTCACCACCCTCTGCAAAGTGCAGCTCCATCTTTTAAAGGCAGAAGAGATGCAGTATGATTAACTCACCACGGTGCATAGATGTGGCAGTTCTGTCTCAGTCCTCCTCACCTGACCTGGAACATCTAGCAGTCAAACGTTGTCCATCTTATCTGCCGAGTGAGTTTTCTGCCATCATCCTGATAGTGGTGCACATTCCACCTCTGGCTAGTATCAGTAACGCATTGGAGGAGCTGAGCAATGTAATCAGCATGTATGAAACTGTGCAACCTAATGCCTTCCCTCTCAATACGGAATATTGTAACCAGGTTGGCTTGAAGCGGTCTCTGAACAACTATCACCAATGGAACAAGACAAGCTAACACACTGGACCACAGTTATACCAGCATCAAGAACACTTACTGTGACATCCCACGCCCTCACTTTGGAAAGTCTAATCAAGTGGCTGTACTTCTATTCCCAGCATATTGACAAATACTGAAGACCAGTGGTGAGGGCCAAGGAAGCCAATGCTTCCTACAAAGCAAACCCTAACATTATAATGTGATGTTCCACTCCCAGATGAGCTGAACATTTCTTATTCGCACTTTGAAAGGGAAAATAAAACTATACCTGTGTGAATCACTGCAGCATCTGGTGAGCCTGTGATCTCCATCTTGGGGGGCCGCTGTCAGAACATCTTTTAAGAGGATGAACCCTCACAAGGTGTCAAACCCTGATGGTGTACCTGGTAGGGCACTGAAAATCTATCCCAACCAACTGGTGGGAGTGTTCTGGACATCTTCAATCTCTTACTACTGCAGTCAGAGATACCCAGCTTTTTCAAAAGGGCGACAATCATACTACTGCCCCAGATCAGAGCAAGCTGCCTAATGCCCATTTCCCAGCGGCACTCACATGTACTGTGAAGTGCTTTGAGAGGTTGGTCATGGCTAGAATTAACTCCTGCCTTATCAAGGACCTAAACCCACTGTAATGTGGCCTATCACCAAAATAAGTTGACAGCAGATGCAATCTCAATAGCTCTCCACTTGTCTTTGGATCACCTAGACAATAGTAATACCATATCAGATAGCTGTTAATTGACAGGTCAGCGTTCAACATAACCATACCATCAGTTTTAATTAACAGGATCTAAAACCTGGGCCTCTGTACCTAGATCCTTGACCTCCTTACCGGGACACCACAGTCTGTGTAGATCAGAAATAATTTCTTCCCCTTGCTGACAATCAACACCTCAAAGATATACGCTTAGCCCATTGCTCTACACCCATGATTGTGGCTAGGAACAGACACCAGCTATAAATTTGCCAAAGGCACAATTATTGTTGGCAGAATTTCAGATGGTGTCTGTTCCTAGCCAAAATTACTACATAAAGTAGTAATATAGATCAGCTGGTTGAGGTGACCTTGTACTCAATGTCAATAAGACTGAGGAATTATTCGTGGACTTCGTGGAAAGGGGAAGTTGAGGGAACAGACACCAGTTTTCATCGAGTGATCAGCAGTGGAAATGGTGAGCAGTTGCAAGATCCTGGGCGTCAACATTGGAGGATCAATCCTGGTCCCAACAAATTGATACAGTTACAAAAAAGGCATGATAGTGGCTATATTTCATTAGGAGCTTGAGGAGAATTGGTATGTCACAAAGATACTTACAAGTTTCTACAGATGTACCACATAGAGCGTTCTAACTGGTTGCATCACTGTTGATATGAAGGGGCCAATGCACAGGGTTGGAAAAAAAGCTGCAGAAAGTTGTAACCTCTGCCAACTCCATCATGGGCACTAGCCTCCACAGCATCCAGTACACCTTTAAAAGATTATCCCTGAAAAGCTGACATCATTAAGGACCCCCATCACCCAGGACATGCCATCTTCTCATTGCCACAATCAAGGAAGTGGTACAGGAGCCAGAAGACACACACTCAACGTTTCATGAACAGCTTCTTCCCGTCGTCAAATTTATGAATGGATAATGAACCCATGAATACTACGTCATTTTTTTTTTACCCCTTTCTTTCTGCACTAATTTACACAGTCATGGAACACTACAGCACTGAAGTCTTTTGGTCCATCTAGCCTGTGCCAAACCATTATTCTGCCTATTCCCATCAGCCAGCACCCAGACTATAACCCTCCAGAACCGCACACATTATTCTAAATAAGGCCTCTCCACCTTATACAACTTCAACAAAATATCCCATCTCCTGTACTCAATACATTGATTTATGAGGGCCAATGTCTTAGAAGCTTTCTTTACAACCCTTTCCAGCTGTGGCTCCACTTTCAATGAATTATGGACCTGCATTCCCAGATCCATTTGTTCTACCACACTCATCAGTGCCTAACCACTCACTGCGTAAGACATATTCTAGTTGGTCCTACTATGCCTGCATTAAATTCCATTGTCATTTTTAAGCCCATTTTTCCAGCTGATGCAGATCCCACTGCAAGCCATGATAGTCTTTTTCGCTGTCCACTACACCCCCAATCCTGGTGTCATCTGCAAATTAGCCACATTATCACCTACGTCAATGATCTGGATGATAAACAACAACATACCCAGCATCAATCCCTGTGGCACAGCACTAGTCACAGGCTTCCAAAGAAGCAACTACCCACTACCGCTCTCTGGCTTCTCCCATGAAGACAATGTCTGATTTAATTTACTACCTCAACTTAAATGCCGAGTAACTGAACCTTCTTGACCAACCTCCCATGCGAGACCTTGTCAAATGCCTTGCTAAAGTCCATATCCAAAACATCCACTACTTTGCCTTTATCAATTTTCTTGAAAAAATAAGACTGGTTAGACATCATCTACCAGGCACAAAGCCATATTACCTATTCCTAACCAGTCCCTGTCTATCCAAACACTTATATATCCTGTCCTTAATACCTTTCAATAACTTTCCCACTACTGATGTCAGGCTCACTAGCCTATAATTTCCTGGCTTATTTTTAGAGCTGTTCCTAAACAATGGAAGATTAGCAATCCTCCGAAACTCTGGCACCTCACCGTGGCTAAGGATATTTTAAGGACACTTCTACCCACTTGTCAGCTATTAGTTAAAGGACCATAAACCACATTAGCTAAATAAAATTAGCTTTGGGAGTCTAATTGAACTGAAGCCTAAGCATTGCAGTATTTAAATCACTATTTAGTTTTATACAATAAATTGAGAAATGAACTGCTATTAAAGGAAGAATAAAGAGAACTTTAAAATCAGACCACTGGACCATGACAGATTGACACATATTGAGGGATGTGTTTTGCATGCCCAGTTCAATAACTGCTCCTCCAAGTGTGTGATCATTCTATTACACTGAGGCTACATCTGAAATTCTCCCTTTCAAAAATGCTGATAAAGTAGAACTCATTAATCTGAAGTATATAGATAGATAGATAGATAGATAGATAGATAGATAGATACTTTATTCATCCCCATGGGGAAATTCAACTTTTTTTCCAATGTCCCATACACTTGTTGTAGCAAAACTAATTACATACAATACTTAACTCAGTAAAAAAATATGATATGCATCTAAATCACTATCTCAAAAAGCATTAATAATAGCTTTTAAAAAGTTCTTAAGTCCTGGCGGTAGAATTGTAAAGCCTAATGGCATTGGGGAGTATTGACCTCTTCATCCTGTCTGAGGAGCATTGTATCGATAGTAACCTGTCGCTGAAACTGCTTCTCTGTCTCTGGATGGTGCTATGTAGAGGATGTTCAGAGTTATCCATAATTGACCGTAGCCTACTCAGCGCCCTTCGCTCAGCTACCAATGTTAAACTCTCCAGTACTTTGCCCACGACAGAGCCCGCCTTCCTTACCAGCTTATTAAGACGTGAGGCGTCCCTCTTCTTAATGCTTCCTCCCCAACACGCCACCACAAAGAAGAGGGCGCTCTCCACAACTGACCTATAGAACATCTTCAGCATCTCACTACAGACATTGAATGACGCCAACCTTCTTAGGAAGTACAGTCGACTCTGTGCCTTCCTGCACAAGGCATCTGTGTTGGCAGTCCAGTCTAGCTTCTCGTCTAACTGTACTAGTAGATGACTGAAGGAAAAAATGAAATTAAAAACAAAGTATATATATAAACATCTCTTTTGCATTTTAGATTCAGGATCTGATTTATTATCACCGGCATGTGTCGTGAAATTTGTTAACTTAGCAGCAGCAGTTCAATGTGATACATAATATAGAGGAAGAGAAAATATAGTAAATAAGTAAATCAGTTACAGTATATGCATATTGAATAGATTAAAAATTGTGCAAAAAACAGAACTAATATACATTTAAAAAGTGAGGTAGTGTCTAAGGGTTCAATGCCCATTTAGGAATCAATGGCAGAGGGAAAGAAACTGTTCCTGACTGTGTGCCCTCAGGCTTCTGTATCACTTGATGGTAAGTGAGAAAAGGGCATGCTCTGGGTGCTGGAGGTCCTTGATGATGGAAGCTACCTTTCTGAGACACTGCTCCTTGAAGATGTCCCGAGTACTTTGTGGCTAGTACCCAAGATGGAGCCAACTAAACTTACAACCCTCTGCAGCTTCTTTCGGTCCTGTGTAGTAGACCCCACCCATACCAGACAGTGACGCAGTCTGTCAGAATGCTCTCCACAGTACATCTATAGAGGTTTTTGAGTGTTTTTGTTGGCATGCCAGATCTCTTCAAACTCCTAATGAAGTATAGTCGCTGTCCTGTCTTCTTTATAGCTGCATCGATATGTTAGGATCAGGTTAGATCCACAGAGATCTTGACACCCAGGAACTTGAAACTACTCACTCTCCCCCCTTCTGCTCCCTCTATGAGGATTGGTATGTGTTCCTTCGTCTTACCCTTCCTGAAGTCCACAATCAGCTCTTTCATCTTACTGACATTGAGTGCCAGGTTGTTGCTGCGACACCACTCCGCTAGTAGGCATATCGAGCTCCTGTACGCCTTCTTGTCATCATTTGAGATTCTACCAACAATTGTTGTATCATCAGAAAATTTATATATATATATATATAGTATTTGAGCTATGCCTAGTCACACAGTCACGGATATATAGAGAGTAGAGCAGTGGGCTAAGCACACACCCGAGGTGTGCCAGTATTGATTGCTACTGAGAAAATGTTATCACCAATCCGCACAAATTGTGGTCTTCTGCTTAGGAAGTTGAGGATCCAATTGCAGAGGGAGGTACAGAGGCCCAGGTTCTACAACTTCTCAATCAGGATTGTTGCCTTCTCTGAAGAAATTGGTTAATATTTGTAAGTAACTTGGAGCCTTATGCATCTTAATGTTACTCTGCAAGATAGGCCCTTTTGCAGTTAATGTGAGGGATCAGATCATAAGAAATAGAAGAATTAGCTCATTCAGCCTATCAAGTCTTCTCCGCCATGTGATCGCGGCTGATTTATTTTCCCTCTCAACTCAATTCTCTTGCCTGCTCTCCAGAACCTTTAATGCCCTTACAAATCAAGAACCTATCAACCTCCTCTTTAAATATAACCAATGACTTCATAACCACAACCATCTATGACAATGAATTTCAGATTTACCATCCTCTGGCTAAAGACATTCCTCTTCATCTTTGTTTGAAAGTAACATCCTTTTATTCTGAGGCTGTCCTTCTATTGCCATATATTAAGCATTGAGTACATTCTGATAGCCATTAATAACAATACTTTATCTTTGGGATCATTTACATGCTAGTTAAGAATCGAGTGCAATAACATTAGTAAAAGATAATGACTTTAAAAGTGCACTTTGGCCCAAGACTCTGTGGGTGTGAAAAACCCATGTTTTAGGACTAGATAAAACAAACTTCTGTAAGAAAACTGGAATTGCCAGGAGTAAAAGATAAGTCAGTACATGGATTGTTATAGTAACAGATCCTTGATATGAATCTTAACAATTCTCTATGCAAAGTTACTTTCAGCAGACAAAGCACCTTGAAAATTGTAATGTATTTTCGTAAGTCTACATTTGGAAAACGCCATTCAGTTTTGTCCTGTGACATATTAGGAAATGGTAAAGACTTTGATTGTTCAAAGAGCAAATAAAATAGTATCAAATATAAAGTGCCATTCTCACTTTAAAAGCTGGCTTTAATAACGGTCTTCAGGGTGGGTTTGTGCCAAATGGAGCTGCAGTGGCACATCCAGTAGAATAGAGCTGCAGTGACCAATTCAGTCCTATTATCCAGTACCACCTGAGTGGAATTTGCACTCTGATTCCACCCCCCCCCCCCCCCCCCCCCCCCACAGCCCTAAGACATATGGATTAGTAGGTTAATTGGTCACAAGTGGCGCCAGTGAGCAAATATCTGGTAGAAATTGGGACAGTCCATAGGAATATGGCAAGAATATAATTCAACTAGTGTAGGGTGCTGGTCAGTAAGCTGAATGGTTCTGTGAAATAGTTTTTATAACTCATTTTTAATTAATAATTCATGTAAATGCTAGAAAATATATTCAAAATGTGATGACATTTTATGTACAATTGCAAATATTTCTATACCTCGTGCTGATGTGAACAACTAAAATTGTTCAAGAAACAATTCATATATGTTTACATGTGGCATCACTTCATTTATATTTAATCCTAAACTAAGAACACACATTTACACAGAGAAACAAATCAATAACTTCCTGAGACAGGACAGCCAGACCTGAAAAAAAAGATATTAAGCTGCACATGTAAATTGTCGGGGACTGAAGAGTGAATTCTCCCAAAAATATGAACAGTCAATGCAAAGAAAATGATGGTCAAAACCATGAGCAACAACAACTTGCAAGTATTTGTCTGTATGCAAAACAATGATTGCATGATAAAGTTACATAAAGTGTTTAGCGAAACTGCAATGAAGGTAGCGAAAAACATCTTGTCTAAATTGTTCTAGAATTTGGTCCCGTGTAATGTTAATTTTGTAATATGTAATTGACACCCCTTTACAAATGGGAATACATTGGAAAACACTTTCTAAACTGTTTACCATACTAATTAGTGTTATTAATTATAATTTTTTAACTTAATTTTTCAAGTGATAACTTGAAATCATTGTTTTCATTTAGACACACAATTTCATAAAATGACAAATACAAAAGTAGGTTTCTTCAAGAGAAACTAAGTATAACTTTGTTTAGCATAAATAAAATCATATTGCGTCATAGAAAAATGAGACAAATGCTTAAGGGGATGATGATATGCAATAATTTTGAAGTTCATTTTGGGCTGATTACACAACCATAGTACTAAAACTATGCTTCTAAAATGATGTTAAACATAGAGCTAGAATACATTTTCTTCACAGCATTTTAATCTTAAGCTGATGTAGTGTAAAGTGTAAAAAAAAATCACAAACTACACATCTCATGCTAGTAACCCCCAAAATGATCAGTTTTATTAATCTCACTTATTAGTGTCAACAACCTGCTACATATTATGGTGACAATTAAATACGTATTATTTACTTGAAACAAGCATAAGGATGCAAGAAACAAGCATAATGAGAGTGGCACAGCTGAAAGCACAGATAACATTGCCGTTCAGATTCTTACATTACAGACACCTGATTTCCATTAACCCTAAGCGTGTACTTTCCACTAGATGCAAATTACAGATCAAAATTTGTTACACTTATTTCTACAATCTTCCTTCGTAGTCTAGCAAGTGTTGACAATTCTATTGATATACTCTTTATGTGAAATTAAAATTATATAGAGTACAGAGTAAAGCACTTCTAGATTCTAGGAAACCTCAGTAACTACTTCATAAGCAAAAAGTACAGTACTCGGTGCCACATTTGTTATATCTATTTTCTCTTAATTAGCTGTAGCTTCAGTGCATTTAAACTGTGCCCGATAGTTTTCTCAAAAAGAATATAATTAGTGAATGTTTTAATTGGATTAATTAACACTGCAGTTTCAAGGACAGCATCTTCTAATCATCCATTTTCTAGCTAATTAAGTGTACATTTGGGAAAATCTAGACCAAGCGAGTACAAAAGTGAACACTAAGAAAGTGAAGAGGTTCAACATAACCTTTGGAAGGCAACATGTTTAATAGAATTAAAGACAAGCAGGCAAATAAACAGGGAAAATATATAAAATACAAAAGAAAAATATAATTAATGACACTCAAAGAGGCAAATCCATAGAAAACAATGTATCAGAACCTCTTAACATCTTTATTCTTTATAATTGTTCAGACCTAAGACTTTGCAAAACCTGGTCACCACCAGGTCTGTAGCCTTTATCACTGCAGGGGTTTGATTAGATACAACTTGTCTCCATGTTCACTTGTGAAGATAGGTGCCTTTTTGTAGTGTTCTACCAATTCATCCATTGTGTTAAATCGACGTTGCCCAATACAATACACTCCATTTACTAGCTGGACCTTGAAATGTTTGTTTTTTCCTGATGCTTTTAATGATATTGACAGGTCACTTGGCTGGAAGAGAAAAATAATTGGCTCTGATTATACTGTTTGCATAAAGCCAACCTTCAAACATTTACTCCAGCAACAGTATCTGATCAAACTAACACATTCACACCATCTCATTAGATTGTGTCCTTTATGGTTACACAGTACGTTTCTAGACCAAGATTGTACTGAAATAAAATTAATGTCCGATTTATTCATTAATGCATTCAATTAATTTTACTGAATTAGACTTCTCTCAAAGGTAATTGCAAATGTTTAAGGAGACACCATACACATTTAGGAAACTGATCAGATACAGTGAACTCAAATGGCAGGTTGCAACTTCATCAGAAATCAAGTTACAAAGCCAAGTTCTGGGCGATGCTCCTGAATTTCATATACATTTTGATCAAGTTATGCAAACAAAATGGACGTACTAAGTTGTTAACCTCTAATTAACCCACAGAATTGATGTGAAAGAAACCTGCGAATGACTGGGAAAAACTGACGATTGAAGGAAAAGCTGCTAGGCACTTCAGAGTTAATCATTTTCACAAAACTACATCATTTTACACCAGTAACAGATTGGGTTGTGGGTGGAGAACGGGACAGTAAATTTCTTCCTTTTCATTTGTACCAAGCTTTCTGACTTAATCTATTCACACTCATGCCACATACCTAATGAGGTAATATGAGGAGAGCAATGAGAGGTAGAATATTCTAGCTGTCAAAATTATACAAATTACTAAGTACAACTGCTGAAATATTGACTGGTATTTTAAACTATTATGCACTGGTACCCCACTTGATATTCTTAATACACCTTGAGAGTGCCAATTCAAATTACAGCACTTGGTGCTGGTGTCCAAACAGCCACAAGTCTGTGCCCCATCTGCGCTTTAAAATAAATACATTCTCTTTGGTTGTGTAATGCACTTTGCTGTCCTGCAATCCTTATGCAAAACATTGTCATTAGCTGCATTTCCAGCCAAACAGCTGTGATCTCACCAGCGTTCCAATAGAGAGAAGTTGCTATCAGTCCCAGGAACAATCCCCATTAACCAAGCAAGCCAGGATACAGTCCAGCTTGCCCAATACAGGTAACTACTACATATTGCCTTGGCTGTCAAACTTTAACAATTACATTTCTGTGAAATTATCAATGGAGGATTGCACCCTCAACCAGATTCCCCAAAATGCAGTACTACAAGGAATGCATTTTTGCTCTTAATCCTGGGAATTCAATCCAGAGCACAAAGATATCAATATCCCTAATTGTAGCTGAGCCCTTATTCTAATATAAATTGTTTCAATTTAATTCCAATGACAAGTTAATAGGGTTGTTAAGAAGGCATATGGTGTGTTCATTTTCATTAGTTGGGAGATTGAGTTCAAGAACTGTGAGGTAATGTTGCAGCTCTATAAAACCCTGGTTGGAAGAACACTTGGTGTATTGTGCTCAGTTCTAATAACCTCATTATAGGAAGAATGTGGAAGCTTTAAAAAAGGTGCAAAGGAGATTTATCAGGATGCTGCCTGGATTGGAGATGTGTCTTACGAAGATGGGTTGAGCGAGCTTGGTTTTTCACTTTAGAGTGCAGAAGGATGAGAGATGACTTGATAGAGGTGTACATGATAAAAGGCCTAGATTGAATAGATAATCAGAGACCTTTCCCCCAAGTCAAAAAGAATAAGAGGGCATGATTTAAGGTGATTGGAGGAAAGTATAGAAGAATTTCAGATGCAAGGTCTTTACACAGAAAATAATGGGTGTGTGAAATAACCTGCCAAGAGAGGTGGTAGAGGCAGACACGAGGGGGAATTCTTAGATAGGCACATGGATAATAGGAAAATTGTGGGCTCTGTAGGATGGAAGGATTGAATGATCTATGAGCAATTTAAAAGGTCAGTACAACATCACGGCCAAAAGGCCTGTACTCTTCTGTAATATTTTAAGTTTTATAGTCTTAAAGAGTTTCACTGATGCATAAATTTGTTGTTCTATTTTACAAAGAGTAAAACTAGACACTTGATATCAGCCAGTGATGTAGTGGCATCAGCACTGGACTTTGAGGCAGATGGTCCCGAGTTCAAATCTGGCCAGATCCCAACCTGGGCAGTAGCAGTATCTGTGCAGAAGAAAGTCCTAGCAATCTACTTCCACATCTTGCCATGAAAACCCTATGGACAATTACACAATCCATAGGGCTGCCATGAGTCAAGACCAACTCAACAGCACTCAACAACAACAAAACTAGACAATGATGAAAAATTGAAGCAACAGACACAAAATTCTGGAGGAAATGGACATCCTGATGAAGGGCCTCTGCCCAAAACATTGACTGTACTCTTTTCCATAGATGCTGCCTGGCCTGCTGAGTTCCTCCAGCATTTTGCGTGTGTTGCCTGGATTTCCAGCATCTGCAGATTTTCTCTTGTTAATGATGAAAAACTAATGGAATGTACAGATCAAAAAACAATTAGAATTAAAAATTTAACACTTCAGAAAACTAAAGTTTAAAAACTGTAGGTAGTCATCTGTACACCAAAACATTAGCAAATAAAATTTTGTCATAGAAAAGATATGGAATTAAATTGAAATCATATTAATTTCCTGTTGAAATTATTCTAAAGAATCACTGTCAACAAATTGAAAGATGGCATGCAGATACAATGTTCTCGTCTTTAAATGAAGGGAAACCTGGAAAACGTGTGGACACACAGTTTAACAACTTTAAAAAGGAAGAATGTATATTTTAGGAGGTATTGACAAGGATATATAGCTAATGCCGACAGTAATCTGAACCATCTGGTATCTAACAAAATACATTTTCCTCTTCCTGCTTCTTCCGTCAGTCTCACTAAAAATATTATTACACAGAAACTCAAACAGAAAATCCAAGCAGACTGTTTTCTTTTGATGCCATACTGGATAAGTGGTTAAACTCTGTATTGACGGCAAACCATAAAATCAAAAGCTACAGTTTCTCACCAGATTAAGTTAACCTGTCATGGATATAAAGGACACAATTTCCACAGCAGACAGTGTAAACATCTAATATACAATAGCAGGTTTTAGTGTCTTAAAAATGAGTTGGAGGTTTTCTATTCCAGATGTTGGTGGGGTGGGGACTGCAAATTAGAAAACGTTCTTCAGTTTACTTCATACTTTAGTGTTTTATACTTACGAATGATTTAAAGGAATGCAGTAAAAGGCCAATGAATAGGAAGCACTAAAGCTAGATTTATTGGGATGAATAATGATTCCATTAAATGGAATAACGAAGGGTTTCACAGGAGCAGTTAAATATTTATGTATTACTTAGCATTTACAATACACAATTCAATACATAACTCCCCATTAATTCTGCTGCCACTTACCTTCACTATGGGCAATTTGCAGTAGCCAATTAACCTATCAATGTGTCTTTAGGACATGTGAGGAAACTGAAGCACATGATGGAAATCTAAGGTCACAGGAAGAACATACAAAGTCTACAGACAGTACCTAAAGTCAGGACAGAACCCAGTTCCCCAAAGCTGTAAGCAATATCACTAGCTGTTGTACCAACATGCCACATCTGTGATATTGTAAAGTGCAGGGTGAAACATGGAAGGTAGGCAGGAACATTAGAACCAAGAACAGGGGAAAATGAGAAACCATTTTGCTCAAAACTGCAAATTTAATAATATTAAAGCATGTAGATTCATATATTCATATATACCAACAGTGCCACCTGTTGGCTTAAAAGCTGACTACTAAACATCCCCCTTTAAAAATAAACTCAGGTTTTATATCCAAATTTGCTGAAAACTACTGGCTAGAAACAAATGTGAAAATAACTATATGGCAGTTTATGTATAATCCTGAAGCCCATATAACAAAAATGATTTGCATTTGATCTAGAGAAATTTAGGATTATGCCTTGTACCAGAGAACAAACTAATTTTAAACTTGGAAGTGAAGATAACCTATCATAACAAAATAACCTATGCCAATATATCTGAAGACGGTTTCCAAAATCTTTGTGTTTGACCTTATGTTTGTTCATTGTACAAATAGGAGCTAGTGATCACTGATATTAGTCCAGATTTTCCTGTTTCTGCGAAATTCTGGCCTGTTATACTAAAAATAAAACTATCTATTTTATTAACTTTTGAAATTTCCATTGTTTTGCACTTAAAAAACATTAATCAACAGTAAGTCATGGCATGCAAGTCAAAACAAAAAGCATACATGATGACTGAAGTATATTCAAGCAAACACTAAAGAAAAACCTATCCTAGATGTATTAATATTTCAAGCATCACAATTATATTTTTCATTTCTGCTGAGTGAAAGAAGCCAATGTGTTTGCAAAACTGGCAAATACTGCAACATGTGCAGGGCACTTAAAAAATACATTTGGCATGAAATTGTATCTGAGTAAACAAAAAACTAGCATTCTGATAACCATCAATATTGCCAGAAAATACTCACAACAGTTGTATGTTAATTCATTCTCATACAATCTCAAAAAATGTCAAGGTACACAAAAACATCAATTTGCTGACTAGGGCAGCATGATACTCACCGATGATTCACTATCTCTAACAAGAAAGTCACCATCAATTCCCTTCTCATTTAGAACCATTTCAGCCTGATGCCGTGTGACATTACCATAGTACCATTCCTTTCCAGCGAACTTTCCTGTTGAAGATGGGCCAGTATAGCTAATCTGAGAAGCATGTGAACTGCCCATAGGAGGTCCATCATTTAAGATAACTACATAGTTTTTGGGAACAAGACCAATTTGTCCTTTAGAATTTTGACACTTCCACCATTCTGGATCATTCTCTGGTTTCTCAATGACATCCATAATTTCACCCTTTTCAAAATTTAGTTCTTCCTCTGTGACAGAGCTGAATGGGTAAAGAGTCTGTACCACATGAAGTACTTTTGTGGTTTGCCCATTACTGACTGCTGCTCCCAGTCTAGAAGTGAAAAAACTGGGTGAATCAGCAGTGGCCTCATCAACTTCTTCTACAACATAATTAGATGGAAACCAACCAACTTGTCCATTGTAGCCACCTCTCCACCAACCATCGCTACATTTTTCCATAACAGTAACACGTGATCCCTTCACAAGCGATAACTCATCATCTCTCTCGGGCACATAAGCAAATTTGACATATGCTGGTATATTCAAATCATATATACGGTCCAAACTTCCACCATTTGTTGAGAACTCTGCATCTGTGCTTGGTGTAGGGGAAGCATCTCTTGCACTTGTCTTTCTTCTTGCTTTACCCAAACCTGTGTGGAGAATACAAAAGATTAAAAAAAATAAATTGTAATGTATAAAATGCAATAAACATTATTAAAAGAGCAATGAAAGACTAGGATTTTATTCTTTTTAATATTCAATCTTTGTTTAGCAGAAAGCATTTAAAGGCAAATGACTACTTGCTTGGCAACCACTAAATTTTCAAATATAGAAGCACTGAAATGCATGCTTCATTGCAAAATGTCATAAGAAATATTATTCAATTTTTTTCCAGATTAAATCATCATGTATTTCAGATATGATTTTAGTTCCTCACTACCCAAAAGCAATTCAAAATACACTCCAAAACTTAGTTCCAAAAATCAAATATTAATATTTTGGTCAGAGTTATTTTCTTATTAATTCTACAAAGTAATTTTTCAGGCATTTCCTGCAAAAGACTTATTTTCCTGCAAAATATTGGCTTTCTTGGCTTTTCAGCAGAAGCCCGTGTTGAGTTGCTTTACCGATAGAATTTCCTCTCTCCCTTTTCATACCTCCAGTCCACTCAATTTGTCCATCATTCAACTTAAATTGAAGAGGAAAGTTATGTTAATATTGCAAGGATCTATGTACTCCAGATTGACAAAGCTACCATCTTCAAGCACATTTATATTTTACAGTACATAAAAAGCTTCATTTTCCTTGCAAACGATACTCACATTAACACTTCCAATCAAATCATGAAAACAAAGATATAAAGATTTTAAGAAACCCAGAAATATAACAAGCTACCAAAGCCACTATAGAAGATGATTCAAGTTAATTTCTAACATGTGTTACATAAAAATGCCATCTCACCAAACTTCCTCAATGTTGTGCTGTTAGCAGTCAGGCAGCATTAGTGGTTTTGCATTTTATTCCATTGAAAACTAGTCTTCATATGATGTTGCATTTTATCATTGTCTTCTAACTAGACTATATTGTTGGTACTAACCTATGGTTGCATTGAACAGTATAAAAACATGAATAATGTTGCTTCAAATATAATTATGAGAAATCATGCTAAAATAGTCTAAAGAAAGTGGTAACAATTATTTAGAGAGAAGTGAAAGATACAAATCAAAAATTGCTATTAAAACCATAGAAGAAAGCACAGAATAGGAGCAATTTTACTTATAAGTCCTCTAATGCATTAATCAGAATTTTTATAGCATTATTTGTTCCATGTAATTACAGGCTTTTACAAAGCAATCCAATTGGCTTATAAAATAAGCATCAAATCAAAGCTACTGGAATAGACAATACTGTTCCTTTGCTTAAGGAAAGAAAGATAATCCAGGAAATGATAGGCCTGTCTGCTTCATATCAATGGCAGGGAGAGCTACTGGAGAGCATAATTAGATAGAGGAGTTGAGTTATTCATATTTGGAAAAACAAGAAACTCATTTAGAACAGTCAGCACAGCTTTGTGCAGAGCAGGCCATATCTTACAAATCTGAGTGGGATTTTTTTTTTAAGGTAATCAAGGTGATTGAGGAGGGTAGCAGTGAATTTGTCCACATAGAATTTCATAAACTATATTAAATGGACTTGGATGAAAATATAGACGGGTTGGCTTGTTAATTTGCAGATGATACAAAGTTGGCGGAATTCTGAACAGTGGAGGTGGTCAAAGGATTCAGCAGGACACAGATCAGTTATTAGATTTGGCAGAGAAATGGCCAATGGAGTTTAATCAGGACAAGTGAAAGGTGGTATACTTTGGAGACCCTTAATGGCATTGATATACAGAAGATCTCAGGGGCCAAATGCATACCTCTCAGAAAACAGCAATGCAATTAGAGATGTAAAGGTGGCGTACATCATGTTTGCCTTCATCATTAGGGACATAGACTACAGAGTCTCGAGACTATGCAGTTGTATAAAATCTTGATTTAGGTACACAGGAAGCATTACATTCAATTCTGGTCACCAGTTACCTGGGTGACATGAAGGCTTTGGAGGGAATAATGAAGAGGTTTACCAGAATGCTGCCAGGATTAGAGGATATGAGGATAGACAAACTTGGATTGTTTTCTCTGGAGCATTGGAGGCCAAGGGGAAGACTCAAAGATGATTATAACAAACAGCCAGCCGCTTCCCCGTCAACCAAGAGTACAAATGCCAAAAGCTATAGGGCACAGCTTTAAGGTGAGTGGAAGGAAGTTTAAAGGGGATGGGTGGGGCAGAAAGATAGAGGTCAGTGCCTGGAACATGCTGTCAGGGCTGGTATGAATGTGCAGGGAATAAAGGGATATGGATCATGAGCAGACCGAAAGTATGTAATTTGACAACATTCTTGGCACAGATACTGTAGGCTTAAGGGGCTGTTCCTTTGCTCTTCTGTTCTAATATGTAAAAAATGTTCCATTATTATTTCTTTTTCCCTCTATTATGAAACTACATCCATTTGTTTGTTTTTCCAAATTTGAGCCTCATGATCTTGTATATCCCTCAACTTTTTTTGGTCCAAAGAGAAAGCCAGCTGCTGATGAGATCCCTCAACACAAGGAATATTCCAGGGATTATTTCCTGCATGCTGTCAAGAACAGTAACATTTTTCCTAGTATTATGACCAAAATTGGACATTATTCTCCTGTTAATACTAACTAATGTCTCATAGAAATTAGCAAGGCCTCCTCCTATTGCACTTGTAAAACCCGTGATCCCATGTGCATTAAAAGCTATCTTACAATATTTGTTATTTTAAAAGATTCATAAACATATATATTCAAGTCTCAGCTTCAATACATTCTTAAAAACTGTACCATTTAGTCTATATCACCTTTCCTTGTTCTTTCTGTTAAAATGTATGACTTGGCATTTCTCTGTGCTGTATTTTATCTGCCTCTTGTTTGTTCATTAGGTCTGTATTTCTCTCCACCAAAATTTATTTACTTCAAAGTTCAAAGTAAATGTATTATCAAAGTATGGATATGTTAACACCATATACTACCTTGAGATTTGTTTTCTTGCAGACACTTAAAAGGAAAAAACAACAGAATTTTACAAAATGTACATAAAGACTGACAAACCCCAATCTGCAAAATGCCAGAAACTTTGCAAACAAAATACTGAGAACATGAATGCAAATAGTCCTAGAAAGTGAGTCGGTGGATCATGGAATAAATTCAGAGTAGCAGTGATGAAGTTATACCCATGGGTTCAGGAGACTGATGGTGGGTAAGGGAATAACTATCCCTGAACCTGGTGGTGTTTGAACTAAGATTTCTGCACCTCCTGCCTGATCATAGCTGTGAGAAGATGGCATGGCTTGGAAGGTGGGGATCTTTGATGATGGATGCTGATACTTCTGCAAAAACTCATTAAAGGTTCAGTCTCACATTTCTCACCTTTGCTCAAACATTATCATAAGCAATATTAGGGTAATTGTCCCCAAACAGAACAGTACACTTCTTGAACATCTTCCTACTTTATCTACAAATTTGTTCATTCAGTGGTGGCTCAGAATTTTTCCAGTAATATAACCTCTTCTTGCTTCTTAGCACATTTATGAAGGTTTGAGGACATCATCTCCAACCTTGATAAGGTTTGCTGTCCAACTATTTTATTTTGCTGGATCTTTTCTGAGCACCATGCATCTAGAAATATGGAATAGCTGCTATTAATTTTTGATACCATGTTTCAGTTACTACCACAATACATTCCCAGAAAACTATTTATGCCTGCCCTTCACCCTTATTTGCTACAATCTATGTGTTTCCACACCTGAATTCTAAACCAGACTCTCACACACACCCAATACTGAACTACTTTCTAATCCAGTGTTAAGACTCACACCTTTTGGTGTGTGATATTTCACTTTCATTGCTCTAGGCTGGTAATGAGCATGCTCTATATTATTCAATCTGTTACCCACTGCAACTTGGCAAATATTCCACCCCTTTGGCGACAAATTGTCCTATACGCTACCAGGGCTGACTTCAGGGCTGATAATTTACTCCTAGTGTTCCTACATTAATCTCACAAATTCTCCGCTCCTACACTTTCCTTGTTGGAGAGAATTAGACTTATTTAATTCTTCCAGGAAGTAATAAATGAACATGCAGTTATTTCTTCGGCAGTTTGAACGGGGCATGACTGCGCAAGTGCATGGAGGTCAGCCAGTGAAAACAGTGGGAAGAGTTTAAAAGGAAGACAGATTTACAGAGCGGGCGACAGAGTAGGAAGGCTTTGGCTCCAATGGAGCTTAGGCGATAACGGGTTGAGGCCAGGTACGTTATCTGTTTAAAATAAAGACCGAGCGTATGTGTGTGAGGCCGGTTTTCTGTGCTGGGTGTCAAATGTGGGAGGTCTTAGAGACTCCCATCCTCCCGGACAACCACATCTGCACCAGGTACGTCGAGCTGCAGCTGCTTAGAGATGAGGTTAGGGAACTGGAGCTGCAGCTTGATGACTTTCGTCTGGTCAGAGAGAGTGAGGAGGTGATAGCGAGGAGCTATAGACAGGTAGTCACTCTGGGACCACAGGAGACAGAGAAGTGGGTAACAGTCAGGAAAGGGAAGGGCAAGAAGCAGAGTACTAGAAAATACCTCAGTTGCTGTCCCACTTAACAATAACTATTCCTGCTTGAGTACTGTTGGGAGGGGGGACAGCCTACTGGGGGTAGCAACAGCGGTCGCACCTCTGGCAGAGTCTGGCCCTATGGCTCAGTTGGGTAAGGAAAGGAAGAGGATGGCAGCAGTGATGGGTACTCCATAGTTAGGGGGTCAAATAGGTGACTCTGTGGACGCAGGAAAGAAACGCGGATGGTAGTTTGCCTCCCAGATGCCAGGGTCTGGGATGTTTCTGATCGTGTCCACGATATCTTGAAATGGGAAGGAGAATAGCTAGAGGTTGTGGTACATATTGGTACAAACAACATCGGTAGGAAAAGAGAGCAGGTCCTGAAAAAAAGACTACAGGGAGTTAGGAAAGAAGTTGAGAAGCAGGACCTCAAAGGTAGTAATCTCGGGATTACTGCCAGTGCCACAGGACAGTGAGTATAGGATTAGAATGAGATGGAGGATAAATGCGTGGCTGAGGGATTGGAGCAGGGGGCAGGGATTCAGATTTCTGGATCATTGGGACCTCTTTTGGGGCAGGTGTGACAAAAAGGACAGGTTGAATCGGAGGGGGACCAATATCCTGGTGGGAAGGTTTGCTAAGGCTACTGAGGAGAGTTTAAACTAGAATTGCTGGTGGGGGGGGGGGGACCGAACTAAAGTGATGGAGGAAAGGGAGGCTGGCTCACAAATAGAGAAAGTTTGGAGACAGTGCGAAAGGCAGGATAGGCAGGGACGCGCTCAGTCTAATGGTTTGAGATGTGTCTATTTTAGTGCAAGGAGTATCATGAATAAAGCCGATGAGGCTAGAGTGTGGATCAGCACTTGAAGCTATGATATTGTGGCCATTACAGAGACTTGGATGGTGCAGGGGCAGGAATGGCTACTTCAGGTGCCAGGCTTTAGATGTTTCAGAACGGATAGGGAGGGAGGCAAAAGAGGTGGGGGCATGGCACTGTTGATCAGAGATAGTGTCACGGCTGCAGAAAAGGTGGATGCCATGAAGGGATTGTGGGTGGAAGTTAGTAATAGGAAGGGGTCAATAACTCTACTGGGTGTTTTTTTTTTATATAGACCACCCAATAGTAACAGGCGCATTGAGGAGCAGATAGGGAGACAGATTCTGAAAACGACTAATAATAACAGGGTTGTTGTGGTGGGAAATTTTAATTTCCCGAATATTGATTGGCATCTCCCTAGAGTGAGGGGTTCAGACGAGTTGCAGTTTGTTAGGTGTGTTCATGAAGGTTTCTTGACACAATATGTAGATAAGCCTACAAGAGGAGAGGCTGTACTTGATCTGGTATTGAGAAATGAACCTGGTCAGGTGTCAGGTCTCTTAGTGGGAGAGCATTTTTGGAGATAGTGATCACAATTCTATCTCATTGGAGAGGGATAGGAACAGACAAGTTCAGGAAACGTTTAATCGGAGTAAGGGGAACTATGAAGCTATCAGGCAGGAACTTGGAAACATAAACTGGAAACAGATGTTCTCAGGGAAACGTACTAAAGAAATGTGGCAAATGTTCAGGGGAGTTCTGAGTAGGTACATTCCAATGAAACATGGAAAGGATGGTAGGGTACAAGAACCGTGGTTCACAAAGGCTGTTCTAAATCTAGTCAAGAAAGGAAGAGCTCATAAAAGTTTCAAAAAAACTAGGTAATGATATGAATCTAGAAGATTATAAGGCTAGCAGGAAGGAGCTTAAGAATGCAATTAGAAGAGCCAGAAGGGGCCATGAGAAGGATTAAAGAAAACCCCAAGGCATTCTACAAGTATGTGAAGAGCAAGAGGATAAGATATGAGAGAATAGGACCAATCAACTGTGACAATGGAAAAGTGTGTATGGAACCGGAGGAAGTAGCGGAGGTACTTAGTGAGTACTTTGCTTCTGTACTCACTACGAGAAAGGATCTTGGTGATTGTAGTGATGACTTGCAGTGAACTGAAAAGCTTGAGAATGTAGATATTAAGAAAGGGGATGTGCTAGAGCTTTTGGAAAGCATCAAGTTGGATAAGTCACTGGGTCCAGACGGGATGTACCCCAGGCCTCTGTGGGAAGCGAGGGAGGAGATTGCTGAGCCTCTGGCAATGATCTTTGAATCATCAATGAGGATAGGAGAGGTTCCAAAGGATTGGAGGGCTGTGGAAGTTGTTCCCTTATTCAAGAAAGGGAGTAGGGATAGCCCAGGAAATTATAAGCCAGTGAGTCTTACTTTAGTGGTTGGTAAGTTGATGGAGAAGATCCCGAGAGGCAGGATTTATGAACATTTGGAGAGGCGTAATATGATTAGGAATAGTCAGCATGGCTTTGTCAAAGGCAGGTCGTGCTTTATGAGCCTGATAGAATTTTTGAGGATGTGACTAAACACATTGATGAAGGTAGAGCCATAGATGTAGTATATATGGATTTGAGCAAGGCATTTGATAAGGTACCCTATGCAAGACTTATTGAGAAAGTAAGGAAGCATGGGATCCAAGGGGACATTGCTTTGTGGATCCAGAACTGGCTTGCCCACAGAAGGCAAAGGGTGGTCATAGATGGGTTATATTCTGCATGGTTGTCAGTGACCAGAGGTGTGCCTCAGGGATCTGTTCTGGGACCCCTACTCTTTGTGATTTTTATAAATGACCTGGATAAAGAAGTGGAGGAATAGGTTAGTAAATTTGCTGATGACACAAAGGTTGGGGGTGTTGTAGACAGTGTGGAGGGCTGTCAGTGGTTACAACGGGATATTGATAGGATGCAAAACTGAGCTGAGAAGTGGCAGATGGAGTTCAATCCAGATAAGTGTGAGGTGGTTCATTTTGGTAGGTCAAATATGATGATACAAGGAAATGAAAGGCATTGATCGTGTGTATAGTCAGAGGCTTTTCCCCAGGGCTGAAATTGCGAGCATGAGAGGGCATAGTTTTATGGTGCTTGGAAGTAGGTACAGAGGTGGTGTCAGGGGTAAGCTTCTTTTATATATAAACAGAGAGAGTGGTGAGTGCGTGGAATGGGCTGCCGGTGGCAGTGGTAGAGGCAGAAACGATAGGGTCTTTTAAGAGACTCCTGCATGGCTACATGGACCTTAGAAAAATAGAGAGCTATGAGTAAAGCCTAGGTAGTTCTAAGGTGGGGACATGTTCGGAACAGCTTTGTGGGCCGAAGGGCCTGTAGTGTGCCATATGTTTTCTATGTTTCTATGTAATTTTTGAAGCATCAAAGGGTACTGGTGGAGGTTTGGTTGCCTCTATTTTACTTTGGGGATGTATCATCCAACTACCAATTAATATAGAAGATTCACTTAAGGCATGGTGTGACTATCAAATAAAGTCTATCAAATAGAATTCATTAATAACCCAGATAAACTAAACATTCAACCTTGTGGGACAGCACTAATCACTCAAGCTACACCACCCCAGAGGTTACATGATGGATCTGATAGGCAATATGACCAAACAACCATAAGCTTAATTTAAAGGTTGCTTTTTATCCCTCCTCATGACTCGTCACATGCTGTCAAATACAAGAGGCAGACACACTTCATTAATAGCTCTGAAAGCAAACCTTTTATGCAGGGACAATTAGTTTTGCTAATCCTTAATTAATCTGAAGAATTCCAGTTCTGGAAAAATGCTTCTGAAGATAGAGTTATAGAAATAATAAGTCTATTATATCTTCTCTACACAGATTCCAAATGCAATCAACCTTGGGAAATGATGAATACATACGTATTACAATACATACCGCTATCATTAATGGAACTGAACAGTGGCTGATGTCAGCCCTGACGAAGCATTATGTCAAAAAAAAAATGTAACCATTATCTTCAAACTTCTGCTTCCCTGTCATTTTGAATTTTTATTTCACTGCATCAAGAATATTGAAATTTCAGAGTCAAAGCTTTTGGCATTTCTAAATTTATGTCAATGTTTACAACCAATTATATATTAAAATAATTAAACATTGGCAATTTAATAATTGAGAATATATACAGTCTCAGGAGGGTGAAAGACACTTCAGCAATAATGAACCAAAACACATTGCTCAATTCTATAAAATTATTTGAATTGGGAACCATTTTAATCACTGACAGTTCCTCAGCAAATGAAGCAACAAACAGAACTGTATGCAGCAAGACTGAGACAGGTAACATTCAAGTGTGGACTGATAAATGCAAGCAACATTCATGCCACAGAACTGCCAGCCAATAACCATCTCCAATCACCGACCCTCAACACTAAGATATTATCATTGATTAGATCCCTCACCAATATCCTGGGAACAACATTCACTCAAAACTCAACATAACCAGCCAAGTAAACATTGTAGATCAGAGATTACATATTCTGTGGCATTTTACTCACCACCTAACAGTTCAAAGTTATTTTTAAACCATCAACATGATACAGATGCGTTAGTGCAGTACCAACCTTCAGCAATCAAACTTCTCATTCCATGAATTTGAAAAAAAAGTACAAAACTTTAGAGAAATTTCAGTTTAAAAAAAACCCCTCAAACACCATACTCCTGTCAACCACAAATATTTAGTACACATTTGCACCAAATACTGTTTCTGAGAACACTTAGATGGATTTCAGTGCAGTCCTGGTAAGCTTCTCAACTGCTTTCTCATTAAGCATCAGATGAAGATTGACTAATGTCTGCCAACTTGCATTTGACTGGGAAGAAGATCAACAGCTAGTTCTCCAACTTTGATGTTTGTTCTAGCATACAAGTGCAAGATTACAATCAGAATCATAGTTATATAGCAGAAAAAAGGTCCTGTGACCAAATTCCTATCTTTACCAATTCCATAGCTTTCAATGTCTTTGCATTTAGAGTCAGAGTCATATAGCACAGAAACAGGACCTTCGTCCAACTTGTCTATGCTCTCCAAGGTGCCCTATCCAAGCTAGTTCCATTTGCCAGCATTTGTCCTATAGCCATTTAAGCCTTTCCATAAGACAACTATGCAATTAGGCCCTTCAGCCCATCATATGCCTTCCCAAACCATGTATTTTGTGCAACTGATTTTTAAAAAGTTACTGTAACTTCCTCAACCACCCACTATAGCAGGTGATTCTGGCAAGATATCACACCTGCCGTAAAAAAAGGCTGTTGCTCAAATTCCTACTAAATCTTTCCATTCTTCAAACCTATACCCTCTAATTCTTGACACCCCAACTCTGGGGTAAAAAGATTGAGTGCATTTACCCTATGCCCTCAATTTAATACACTTCCATAACATCACTGCTCAGTCTCCAAGGCACGAAGGAATGAAATACTAGCTTATTCAACCCCCTCCCTAGTACACAGCCCCTCAAATTCTGGCAGTGTCACCGTAAATCTTTTTCTGCACTCTTTACAGAGTAATAACCATATAACAATTACAGCATGAAACAGGCCATCTTGGCCCTTCTAGTCCGTGCCGAACGCTTACTCTCACCTAGTCCCACTGACCTGCACTCAGCCCATAACCCTCCATTTCTTTCCTGTCCATATACCTATCCAATTTTACTTCAAATGACAATACCAAACCTGCCTCTACCACTTCCACTGGAAGCTTGTTCCACACAGCTACCACTGTCTGAGTAAAGAAATTCCCCCTCGTGTTACCCTTAAACTTTTGGCTCCAACTCTCAACTCATGTCCTCTTGTTTAAATCTCCCCTACTCTCAATGGAAAAAGCCTATCCACATCCACTCTATCCCCCTCATAATTTTAAATACCTCTATCAAGTCCCCCCTCAACCTTCTACGCTCCAAAGAATAAAAATAATATCTTTCCTATAGCAGAGCAACCAAAACTGAACACAATACTCCAAGTGTGTCTTCACCAGCATCCTGAATAGCCTCTATAACCTCCTACAACCTCCAGGTTCTCCATGTCCCCTTTTATATTTAATACCCCAACTTACAAAGGTCAGCATACCAAAAGCCACCTCCATCATCCTGTCTCCCTGTGTCTCCACTTTCAGTGAAGCAGGTGAATATACTCCAAGGTCCCTCTGTTCTACAACACTCCCCAGGGTCCTGCATCTCACTGTGAAATACCTACCTGGATTGGACTTTTCAAAAATAAATGCAACACTGCACACTTATCTGAATTAAATTCCATTTGCCATTCCTCAGCCCAATTACTCACTGATGTATGTAGATGCTCCTGTAACTTTTGATAACTTTTTTCACCGACCACCATACCACCTATTTTAGGTGTTACTTGCAAACTTATTAACCATAATTTATACTTTCATATCAGAGTAGTTGACATGGATGCCAAACAATAATGTGCCCAGTACAGATCAAAGGCACACTACCAGTCACGGGCCCCCATGCTGAGAAACATCTTCTGCCATCATCCAGTTTCTATCAAGCCACTTATGTATCCAGAGAGCCAGCTCTCACTGGATTCCATGCCATCTAATCTTCCAGAGAATGTCCTCATCAGCTCTTGTGGTCACCTCATCAAAAAACACGATCAAGTTTGTAAAACATGATATCATATGCACAAAGTCATGCTGATAATTCCTAATCAACCTGCCCTTCAAGATATGCATATACTTTATTCCTGAGAATCCTCTCCAGTTACTTGCCTACCACAGATATTAGACTTACTGGTCTATAGTTCCCAGATTTTTCTTTGTCACCTTTCTTAAATAAAGGCACTGCATTCATAAGACTAACTACTTCTACCACCAACACAAACAGAATGTTTCAGATTCCAATCACTTTCTATACTATTTCCACCTAATTTTAGCCTGTAATGGTCCTAATGTAAAATTTGCCTCTGAGTGTTGTACTGGAAGTAAGACAGATCAATGACCCAGAACTTACATACCTGTAATGCAGCATATGACTTCCACTCACCGTTGAGATATGCAAAGAAAATGAAAACCTGCTGAAAGTTGCCCAGATCCAGCATATATCCAATGGGCCAAATAGTCTCCTAAGTCATAAAAAAAATGGGAAGATCCGAAATGGGGAGAGCTATTTCAGAATCAAATTTACTATCACTGGTGTATGTTGTGAAATTCGTTGTTTGTGGCAGCAGTATATTGCAATACATAATAAAACTATAAATTACTATTTAAAAATTAAATAAGTAGTACAAAAAGAGAGGAAAAGTAGTGAGGTAGTGTTCATGTTAATGGCAAAAGGGAAGAAGCTGTTCCTGAAACAGTGAGTGTGTCTTCAAGCTCCTGCACCACCTCCTTGATGGCAGCAATAATAAGGCATGTCCTGAGTAATGGGGGTCCTTAATGATGGATGGATCACCTTTAAGGCATCTTGGATACTGGGGAGGCCAGTGCCCATGATGGAGCATCCTTTGCGATGGCCCCTCCATAACATATGGTGATGCTTTCCCCTTTTTGAAGTCCAGAATCAATTTTCTGTTTTTACTGATGTGTGCAAGGTTATTCTTGCAACACCACTCAACAAACTGATCTATCTCACTCCTGTACACTTGCTCGTCAACATCTGAAATTCTGCTAAATTTATAGATGGTATTGGAGGTGTGCTTAGTTACATAACTGTGTAGAGCAGGGCTTGGCAGGTTTTTCATGACATAATGCAGTTACATGAATAGCCAGAATAAGCTTGACCCACAGAAATGCAGGAAAAATGTAAGAGCTAGAAAAAACAAAGTTATCAAGTTTTTCTAAATGCTATTTGATGGTCCAGACTTTCACAATTACAAATATTAAAAATCAATTAACACATTTAGAATCTAATTAAAACATGAAAGCAAATGTAATTAATTAAACATAACTTGTCTTATTCTTATTATACTTACAAGGAAAAATGATATTTGAAACTGCCAGCATTTACCAGCAAGTTAGGGAATGCTAATTTGAGCTTACTTCATTTGTATTTATCTGGTATGCAGTAACCGCAATGAAAAAATTTTAATTAACTGCAACTCCCCATATGTTGAAATAAACAAAGGGAGAGCACATCTAAAGTAGTTATATAGGAAAGAGCCAAGACATTTGGTCTCTTAATTCCATTCTGCCATTCAATAATGTCACTACCATCAGTACCCCAAAAATGTCCATTGCCTCAGCTTCCTCCCAAATTACAAAGCTATCAAGAAATCTCAAATTTAAATTTATTAACTGACATTCACTGCTTCAAGGTGCAAGAGACAGCAGTTGCTGAAATTTGGAGTAAATAAAGACCATTTTCTAGGAGGAACTCAGTCAGCAGGTCAAGCACCTGTAGTATGGAAAGAAACTATCAATGGCTTTGCAGCAGGACTGAGAGTGAAGAGGGTAGATAGCCAGTATGAAGGTGAGGGGAAGGGAGAGGCCAGCAGTACATACATGTAGGAGTATTGTACATAGGTTGGGGAAATACCTGTACTTAATAGAAACCTCAGATTACTCCCCATATCATGGGACCCAACTCTTAAAGACAGACATTGATGACAATATTCACGGCTTTCAGTCTGCCAGGACATCCTTTGGTTACCAGAGTAAACAGATGTTTGAATACCAAAATCTCAAAACTGGCACAAAAATTCATAGGCAAGAGACACTAGCGAACACCGTCCTCCCATTTGCTTCTAAGATTTGAACCATCTTTAACAAGCACCTCAAGACATGAGAAATATACTACCATTGTCACTGCTAAGTACTCCAAATTTACTGGAAGGATATGCAAACCAACATCAGCGCCCTCTCCCAGAAAAACTCCCCAGCATTGAGGCCTTAGTTATATTCAGTCAGCTCAACTGGGTAGGCATTGCCAATCACTTGTTCAGACTTCTGAAACAGGCATCCAATTCCAAACTGCTTCAGCAAGTGACTAACCTGTGGACATTTGAACAGATTAACAATGTTGTCAAAGCATCTGTTAAAAATTGGAACATCTCCACTTTATCTTGTGAATCTCAGACCCATCATCATTCAAGTGGTTGCAACATTCAGAACAGCACTGAGAACCTCAGGTCTAAGTGCCATGAGAATACAGACCAGTTTCAATGGCAAAAGAGGCGGCCGTGGACCAACATGTCAGAACGGGAAGGGGGATAGGAATTAAAATGGTTGGCCACTGGGGAAATTTTACTTTTGGCAGATGAAATGGAGGTGCTTGACAAAAGCGGTCCCCCAACTTATGTCGGGTCTCACGAATGTAAAGGGGGCTACTTCGGCAGCACCGGATACAATAAACAACCCCAAAAGATTTGTGGGTGAACTGTTGCCTCACTTGGAATGACTGTTTGGGACTATGAACGGAGGTAAGGGAGGTGGTGAATGGGCAGGTGACGCTTTTTTGTTGCTTGGCTCTTTTGCCATGATGAGGCCACTCTCAGGGAGGACCAACACCTTATATTCCATCTAGGTAGCCTCTAAGCTGATAGCATGAACCAATCTCTTTTCCTGGTAATCATTTTTCCCTTCACCTCTTCTATTTCCCCACTCTGGCCTCTTAATCCTTCTCTTCATCTGCCTTTCACCTCCCTCTGGTGCTCTTCCATGTTTGCCATCTCCCATAGTCCACTCTCCTCTCAGATTTCTTCTTCTCCAGCCCTTTACCTTTTCCACCTACCTGGCTTCACCTATCACCTTCTAGCTAGACCTCCTTCCCCTTCCCACCTTTTTATTCTGGCATCTTCCCCCCTCCCTTTCCAATCCTGAAGGTAGGTTTCGGCCCGAAAAGTTGATTGTTTATTCACTTCCATACATGCTGCATGACCTGCTGAGATTCTCCAGTATTTTGTGTCTGTTGCCCTGTATTTCCAGGATGTGCAAAATCTCATGTTAATGAATTCAGCAGAATACTTGGGCATGAAACCCACTAAGAAGCACTGTACTGTCAAAAGCTGGATCATAAAATAGAGGAGCAGAATTAGGCCATTCTGCCCACAGAGTCTGCTATGCCATTCAATCGTGGTTGATTTATTTTCCCCCTCAACCTTTCTCCTTGTAACCTTTGATGCCTTTACTAATCAAGAAATAATCAACCTCCACTTTAAATATATCCAAAGACTTGGCCTCCAAAGCCACCTATGACAATGAATTCCACAGATACACCACGCTAAAGAACTTCCTCCTCATCTCTGTTCCTCTGTTTCTGAGGCTATGCCCTTTGGTCCTGGACTCTCCCTCCACTGGAAATATCCTCTGCACATCCACTCTATCTAGGCCTTTTAATATTTGGTAGGTTTCAAAGATATCCCTCTTCATTCTTTTAAAATTCAGCGAGTAGAGGCCCAGAGCCAAGAAATGCTCCTCATACATTAACCCTTTTCATTCAAGATCATTCTTGTAAATCTTCTCTGGAACCTCTCCCATGCCAGCACAATCTTTTTTTAAAAGAGGCCTAAAAACGCTCACAAATTTCCAAATATAGTCTGACCAATGCCTTATAAAGTCTCAGCATTGCATCCTTGCTTTCATATTCTGTAAATGAATGTTAACATCGCAGTTGTCTTCCTTGAGAAAACATTAATTCTCTGCTCTCCGATATTAAAAAGAATATTTGAAGAGCAGTGAAGATATCAATGTTCTTGCTAACCCTTATCCTTCAATCAAAAATGTTACTTGGTTATGTTACTAATCTCACTGCTGTTTGCACTCACTTGCTCACTGTAAATTACCTGCTCTATTTCCTGCATGAAAAGAGGTGCTTCAGTAAAAAAATCTTTTCATCCTTGATAGATTTTGGTTTATCTGTAGCCCATTTGGTCCAACTGCTGGTGAGTCAGTATCCTGGCAAAAACTACGCCAAGCCAACAAAAGAACACCACAAGCAACTCTGCAGAAAAGGTTATTGAAAAGCACAAGTCAGGAGATGGATACAAGAAAATTTCCGAGTCACTGAATATCCCTCGGCGTACAGTTAAGTCAATCATCAAGAAATGGAAAGAATACAGCACAGCTGTAAATCTGCCTAGAACAGGCCGTCCTCAAAAACTGAGTGACCGTGAAAAATGGGGACAAGTGAGGGAGGCCACCAAGAGACCCATGACAACTCTGAAGTAGTAACAAGCTTCAGTGGCTGTGATGGGAGAAACTGCACCTTCAACTGTTGCCTGGTGCTTCACCAGTTGCAGCTTTATGGGAGAGTGGCAAAGGAAAGCCTCCTGAAAAAAAACTCACATGAAATCTCAGCTTGAGTTTACCAGAAGGCATGTGGGAGACTCTGAAGTCAGCTGGAAGAAGGTTCTATTGTCCGAGGAAACCAAAACTGATCAGACTGAATGCTATTTTTAGCATAAGCCAAAACATCACACATCAGAAACACATCACCCCTATTGTGAAGCATGGTGGTGGCTGCATTATACTGTGGAGATGCTTCACTGTAGCAGGCCTTGGAAGGCTTGCGAAGGTAGAGGGTAAAATGAATGCAGCAAAATACAGGGAGTTCCTGGATGAAAACCTGATGCAGTCTGCAAGAGAACTCCAACTTGAGAGAGAATTTGTTTTCCGGCAAGATAATGACCCCAAGCACAAAACCAAAGTTACACAGGAACGGCTTGAAAACAAATTTAATGTCCTGGAGTGGCCAAGTCAGAGTCTAGACCTCAATCCAACTGAGAATTTGTGGCTGGATTTGAAAAGGGCTGTTCATTCATGATCCCATGCAACCTGACAGAGCTTGAGCAGTTTTGTAAAGACGAACAGGAAAAAATTAGAATGTCTCGATGTGCAAAGCTGATAGAGACCAATCCACAGCCTCAAGCCTGTAACTGCTGCCAAAGGTACATCTACTAAATACTGACTTAAAGCGGGTGAATACTTATGCAATTAATTATTTTGTACTTTATATTTGTAATTAATTTACAAGGATGTTGCCTGAATTGGAGGGCGTACCTTATAAAAGTAGGTTGAGTGAACTTGGCCTTTTCTCCTAGGCGCAATGGAGGATGAGAGGTGACCTGATAGAGGTGTATAAGATGATGAGGGGGATTGATCATGTGGATAGCCAGAGGCTTTTTCCCAGGATTGTGGACAGCATTGTGGGCCAAAGAGCCTGTAATGTGCTGCAGATTTCAATGCTGTTTGTATTTAGATCACTTTGTAGGGATCTGTTTTCACTTTCTGTTAATCAGTGTCAAAAAGAAGCCAATTAAATTTACTGAGATTCAGTGTTATAAAACAATAAAACATGAAAACTTCTGGTGGGGGGGCGAATACTTTTTATAGGCACTACATCTGAAATATTACAACACTACTGAGATATGAAAAAACTGCAGCACAGAAAAATCTTTCTAATTTGATGACAGACCATCCATAAAGTCATCCAAATGCATTCCGATGGTTAAGGAAACCAAATTTTGTCCCCTTTTACCTCATTTGGAGGACTGAATGAGACACTGCCTAAATCTTCATGCAAATGAGACAGAACACTACACTTTGAAGGATCAAAAGAAACACGCAAAATCTTTAAAACCACATTAAAGAATCTTAGTGAAGTGTTTACTTGCCTAATGTATCTTTAATGTTCTTCACCAGTGACCCCTTTTTTAAGCTGTTCTTTCTTTCTACATAGTTTGATGGAACATAACCAGTTTTGTTTGATGTATTTCTCACTCTCCACCAAGTTTTAGAATCATCCAGCAGCCATAATCGCTCATTTTTCTTGATGTCAAGTTCTTGATCTTGCTGTGCTGTGTAATCCCATTTTGCAATAACAATAACTTCTTCTGTCATCTTTCATCGAGTCCTTCCTATCAGAGAGAAAACAGCTCAGCATTAAAAGAACATCACATTTGCTGAATGTTGAAACCCAATTACTAGCAAGTGATTGAAATTTTACCTTGCATTTATGTATATCTTTAATATTGTAAAATAAAAAGAAACGCAAGTGCTTTTTTTTTATTAAAACAATTCTTTCCTCCCTTTCAATCTAATTATTCACAGATGTGGTCTGAACAGAAAAGGTTAAAGTTTATAATTAAGGAAAGGCGCTGATCCAATCTAGAATCAGTTCCAGCTCGGCTAGGAACAATTTCTGCAATATCACCATTTAATTTTATACAAATGCTTTATGAATCTAAAACAACTTGTCCAACTAACAAGCAGCAATATGTTAAAAATATTGCAATGTACATTTCTTCCTTTGAACACTTCAAGTATAAACAGCCTCAAATTTACGTTTAAACCAGGTTAAATTTAGAATGATTATCTAGTCTAATGATACAATAATTTCTGAAAGGAAGTATTGTTTTCAAATTGTTTAGAATACAAATTGATCATAACGCACACTGAAAACAAATCCACTTAAAAAGCCACAAGTCACGCATCAGGAATTTTTGTTCTTTCTTACCACGCCCCCCACATAGACAAGACATGGAAATTAAGAACACTTGGATGTTAGATCAAGCTATATTCGTATAAACTCTGAGTCCAACCATCAAGTCACATGGATAACATGCATACTGATCTTCTGGATCAGCCTGCCACAAGGAACCTGGTCAGTTGCTTTATTAAATCCATATAGACAACAGCCACCCTCAATATCTTTTCTCCGGAAAAAAACCCCTCCAGTTTATAGGATATGACCTGGTCTGCAGAAAGCCATGCTGACTGGCCCTAATCAGATCATGTTTTAACAAATGCTCATAATTCATATCCATGTGAATCCTCTGCAATAGCCTTCCTCCCACTGACGTGAGACTAACCAGCCTATAATTTCCTGATTATCTCGATTTTGAATTGCATACTTCAGAGGCAAGTTTTTTTTAAATGCATGTCTGGGACTTCTAAAATATTACTCTCAAAGAATAAGACCTATCAAAGGTTCCATGGGCTACAGTGGAAAGTAGAGAACATTAAATACCATTTATTAAAATTCACTTTTGCTACATGGTTACTAAGAGTTCACAGCACTTGGAAGTGAAGGAGGAAGTCAGCATTTACCCATCCAAACTTAGCTGCGTTTTACAAGATTTTATGTTGGCATTAATCACATTGAAGAGTAACATGATTTTTGGTGTGCTCCAAAAGCATGCAAATGAGTAAACTGATTATGACAGGCTGAGGATGGAAAATTTCACTGGGCTGTAATCTTGCGGCACAGGGATTTCTCTGCATTCCCACTGATGGAATAACATGTTTGTTACTTTCAATTGAAAGCCCATAGGGAAGTGGCACAATCTAACTTGAACTCAGAGCTTTGACATGAGCAGTGGTCTAGCTGCAAAAAAAATCTGGCAAACATACTATACTTAAATGATCTTTGCAAATCCCATGCATGTAGTCCAAGGAAAAGTGTGAATTTTGGCAATCTCCCTGTGGCTGCATGGGTTTTCTCTGGGTACTCTAGTTTTCTCACACATTTCAAAGACGTATGGGTTGGTAGGTTAATTGGTCACAAGGGAGTAATAGGGCAGTACAGGCTCATTGGGTGAGAAGGACCTGTTACCATACTGCATTACTAAAAACATAACACTATTCTCATAGTTAAAGGAATGGAAAGGGAACTACATTTCCAAGTCTGATAAAGAGTCTCAGTCCGAATGGAGACTGCTCATTTCTTTCCATAAATGCTGCCTGACCTGCTATGTTCCTCCAGAGTTCTCTATATGTTGCTCTATGTTTCCAAAGTCTTTTTGGTACTGCAGAAAAGAAAGTGCACTTTGTCGAAAGGAGCTTCAAAATTCACAACTCCACATGGAGCACTAACCTTTACTCTGCCTCACAGTTCAAGCTGTAGCATCATAAAACCTATTTAATATGGCAGAATTTAGGTCAGAGGTAACTGAACAAAAGCATGCTGGGATAGTAATTTGACAAGAACTTGACTTTCTAGACAAGTCCAACAAAGCAGGCCTGGCTGGGGCACTTCTGTGGGAAAATAAGACAACTATGCTCTGTTTTAGCTGGAACTCAAAAAGGGAGGCCTTATTACAAGCAGATACAGACAAGAAGGAATAATCAGCGACTGAAAAAGGACTGTAGCATGGATAACCATACAAGCAAAACATTATTAAGAGACATTGGTAAGGTCAGAAATGAGAAAGATTAAAATGCTTTAACAGAGAATTTCATAAGTACACGAGAACCAGCATTGACGTGATGGGCTAAATGGCCTTTGCCAAATATAATATGAAATGAATGACGATTCTGTTTAAAAACAAAGGGTTCTATCTCAAATATTCCATGAGAGGCAAATAGTTGCCAATTAAAGGAAAATAACAGACAATCAAGACCTAGATATCCAAATACATGGTTAAAAAAACAATTTGTTCAGCAATGAAAACTTTTTCACTTAAGAAAGGAACAAGCTGCATATACCTCAGCATATTACAATTAAATACAAAATATTAAAGGAACAAATAAGCAGTTTTAGAAGGACAGAAAAAAATGGCAGGAATGTATTGTCATTCCACCAAAAGCCAGACATTCTGGGGCAGGAAGCACTAAAGAAATGCAGTAGACATTGGGGAGGGGAGAATAAATATTAGAAAGATGTACCAAAAGAATCAAAAGTTCTCGGCTGCAGGGGTAAGTAGAAAAGACAAGACCTTGAGCAACATTATCTACACCTAATCACCACCTACTCTAAGGAAAATCTTGCATCAAGCTTGACAAAGCTCTATATGGTTGGTGTTTCCTAGAAATTACAAGATAAAGTCTTAATCGAGAATCTAAATCAAGCGTATAATGACAGACATCAACACTGCCATGTATAAACCATTGGGATTAAGGCAAAAAAAAACTGAAACAGAAAACAGGATGAAGAAGAGCCTTACCAAGAGCTCACTTCTGCAGACAACCCTACAAAGCCAAAATAAATTAATCAAAATACACGTATATCACCATATATTACTCTGTGATTCATTTTTGTGCAGATATTTGCAGAATAAAGAAATGCAATAAATTTATGAAAATTATACTAAACAAACTGACAGCCAACGTACAAACGAGAAATTGTGCAAAAAATAAATAATGCAGCAAAAATGAGCTGCAGAGTCCTTGAAAGTGAGTATGTAGGCTGTGAAATCAGTTCAGAGCTGAGGTGAGTGAAATTACCTATGCTGTTTCAAGGAACCTGTTGGTTGAAGGGTAGTAACTGTTCACGAGTGGTGGGATGGGACCGAAGGCTCCAGTACCTCCTACCTGACAGTAGTAGCGAGAAGAGTGCATGACTTGGATGGTGGGGGTCCTTGATGATCAACTCTTTTGTGTGGCAGCACTCTTTATAAATGTGGTCAACAGAGAGGAGGGCTTTACACGTGATGGACTGGGCTGTATCCACCACTTCCTGTAGAATTTTCTGTTCCTGTGCACTGTTGTTTCCACATCAGGTCGTGATGCAACCAGTCAGGATACTCTCCACTGTATATCCATACAAGTTTGTTAAAATTTTAAATGACATGCCAAATTTATGCAAACTTTAAGAAATCAGGAGGTCAGTGTGCATATATCAGTACATTAAGACAAGAGTTCTAGACCAATATAGCATGGATACAGGCCCTATAACCTAACTATTCCATCCTAACTGTCAGCTCATTCATATAATCACCACCCTCTGTGTTAACCCATAGGTCTCTCGTCAATCTTTTCCCCTCTCTGGATCCTCAACATACTCATCAAGAAACCACATTCAGTACGGAGATGTTATCCCTATCCCTTGCTGACAATCAACACAAGCACACCTCAAGAATCTGCATTTAGCTCACTGCTCCACTTGCTCTATGCTCATGACTGTGTGGCTAAGTTCATTCGCAAGCTTACTGATCAAGCCGTGTACATTGGCATCCAAATTATTTATATTAATAATGAATACTAAGAGCCCCAACACTGACTCCGGTGGCAAACCATTGGTCAATGACAGCCATCTCAAGAAACATCCTTAAATCACCACCCCTGCTTTCAATCTAAGCCAATTTTGATTCCATCTAATTAACTCTCCCTGGATTCAACAGGACCTAACCTTCCAAACCAGCCTATGGCATGGGACCATGTCGAAGGTCCTACTAAAGTCTAAATACTGCTCTACGCTTCTGGTTACCTCTTCGGAAAAACTGAAGGATTGTTCAAGCATGACTTTCCTCACAAAGCCATAAATCTGCTGGTACATCTTGTCCCTCGGAACTCCCTCCAGTAACATCCCCAAAACTGATGTTAGGCTGACCAGTCTGTTGTTCCCTAACTTGTTCTTGCTATTCTTCTTAAACAGACCAACATTAACCACCTAGTCTTTGTGAATTTTGCAGTGGCTTAAAATAAGGCAAATATCTTCACAAGAACCTCTTATTTCTTCTCTGCCTCTCACAAAGTCTGAGGCACCTACTCAAGCCAGCCACTATTTTACTCTTAATATAGCTAGAAAACATCTTGGGATTTTCCTTAACCGTACCTGCTGGGTCCATCCCATACCATCCTTGCACTGACTTCCTTCTTACATTTATTTTTAATCTTTTTATGCTCATCAAGGAATTCTCTTGTCCTAACCCATTTTCAATACGTGCTTTTTTTTTTAACCAGAGTCGATTTCTCTTATTAGTCAGGATTCCATAAACTTGCCAGCTTTACCCTTCATGTTAACAGGAACATGCTGTTCTTTGACATTTGCTTTCACACTTAAAGGCCACCGACTTGCTATTCATTCTTTTCCCTTTAAACATTAGACCTCTGCTAGATCCTACCCAATTCCTCAAAATTAATCCTGCTCCAGTTTAGGACCCTAATCAATGGGCCTCTCTGAGCCTTTTCTATCACTATATTAAAACTAATAGGATTATAATCACCAGAGCTAGTGTGCTCCCTGGCTGCTATTTCAAGTACTTGCCCTGTCTTGTCCCACAGGGCAGTCCAGTATTGCATCCTCCCAAAAGGACTCTCTCAGGAAACTTTCCTGGACACATTTCACAAATTCCACCCCATCCAGGCCCTCAACTCTCAACCAGGTGGCCCAGTCAATATCAGGGAATTAAAATCTCTTACTAATACAACCCTATTTGTATAACTATCAACAACTTTCCTTCTCACTAGTTCCAGTTTCCACTGACCATGGGGGGGGGGGGGGGTGATGTTTATAATACAGCCCCACTAGAGTGACTCTCCCCTCCTTGATTCCAAGTTCTAGTGATACGACCTCAATGGAAAATTCCTCCAAGAATGTCAGTTCTAAGCACCATTTTACATCCTCCTTTATCAATTTCTGTATTACCATACAGATAATGACTATGCTGGTCTTATTCATTATGATCTAATGAAGTCATTGTTACCGTCACTTTAAGGCAGGGAATTAGTTTTATCATACTCTGCAGAATAGAGACTGGTGACTGATTGAAGAGAGAGCCCAATGCAAAATGAGAGCACAGCAATGTTATTCACACGGAGAGAAGAAAAGCAGCTGGTCTATCTACAGAGCAAAGATGCTTCATAAAGCTGGAAGTCCACAATTTTCATGGACTATATCAGTCTGTCAGTTAAGTTAGGGAATTCAATGGAATATCTTTGATGACTTTAACTTGAAGTACAGAGATGAGCATTAACATCATCAGCATACAATTACATTTTGAAGTACAAGAGTGGACAGTGCAGTTTGAATGTGATGTATCAGCACTTGTGTACTGTCTGGATACATGATAGTACTCCAAACATAACCCACAATTTCCTACCACAAAGAGATATGACCTACATTGTTACCACTTTGGAAAAAAAAGTATGGCATAATCAACCAGAATGTTACAGCTTTATAGGGGAATTGTAGTTACTGATCCATCACAAGCAACATCAACATAAAGTAATTACTGGGAGGACATCAGGGTAGTTTCCAAACTGAGCAAGTTACACTTAGGAGTTATACTTCATGGTGTGGAAAGACCAGGAATGCATAATAATGTTTACAATGCCAACAACACAAGACTCAACCCGATCAATCCAGAGTCCTGGCTGAACATGCCATGGTTGAGGAGATGCATGGATTCTGCCAGGCTATTTATGGGGAAATGGTATCAAGTAGATATATGTTCTGAGTGGATAGATGTTAACTTTTTTTGCACAAGGCTACAGCTCAAGAGAATTTGAAAATCGGGATTGACTTATGCTACCAGTTTTTATGATTTATAATGGAAGCATCTTCCAAAGTGCTGAATCTGTCAAATTTCTCAGCAGGAATGAAACTAAATGTGCACACACAGCACAATCTCAGTTTTAATTTGGCAGAAAGTACTCTTTTCCTAGTCTGACCTGCACTGAAAAAGATAACAATGCATAATTGTGACTGAAGGTCCAATATCCATTTGAGCACCTACTGAGTTACTGATGGACAGAGTATCAAACACGCATGGATTAGGTTAAGGCAGAGTTTAGCACTGCAGGTTTAAAACAAACTAGACAGTAGCTCGCCTTTGCAAATGCTAACAAATGCTGCATTTCAGACACCCCTCCAGTAACTTTCCCCACCACTGGCCTGTAGTTCCTAGGCTTGTCTTTGTAGCTCTTCTTAAATAAATTAACCATCTTTCAGTATCTCACCCATGGCTAAAGGTAATGTAAATATCTCAGCCAGTGCCCATGCAATTTCTTCCCTGGCTTCCCACAATGTCCTAGGATATAACTGGTTAGGCCCTGCGAATATTAACTTTTATGAGCTACAAACAGCCAGAACCTCTTTTGTATTGTGGACATCTTTCAACACATCACTATTCTCTTCCTTGATTTCCCTAGCTTCCATGATCTTCATACAGATGAGAAATATTAATTTAAGAATTTATCCATTTCCTGTGGCTGCACAGACGACCACATTGATCCTTAAAAAGACCTTTTTTTCTCTTCCATTTTACCCTTAACATACTATAGAATCTTTTTGGACCCTACTTTACCTTATCTGCCAAAGCTATCTCACGTCCCTTTTTTGTTCTCCTGGTTTCCCTCATACGTACTTTTACATCCAGTTCTTTGGAAAAATGAAATGAGTTAGCTAGAATAGACAAAGAAAAGTGGGGCTCTGAGATGAGCACATCAATAGGACAAAAGGCACAAGTTGGTATCTCAAAGCAATCCTCACGTGATAACTGCACTGATGACATACTGCAAGAAATCACTTTACAAGGCTAAAGTTGAAATGGCGTATGACCTATTCAGCGACAGGGAGGGGCTCATATTTGGTACACATTTGTTGACATGTTTATTCATAAAGCTAACTCATTTCCATATGTTCAGTAAAGCTCTCTGATCAATATGCAGCTGAAGTGTATTAACACTATGAACATTTTTTTTAAAAGAAATTTTCCTTGCCACCCTTCATTTTTCAATTTTCTCTTCTTCACATTATTGTACAGTTCTATAAATTTCCTAGCCTAAGTACAAATTTTAATATCTGAACTTGTATGTTGAAGTTGACCCTTCATCTGTTCCATCTGTGTTGAACATCTTGCTGGTCCCCACCGCCATAAAGTCAGCCAAACACTAAAGTCAAAGGACGTAAGCCCAGCTATTTCCCCAAATGCACCCTCAACACTACTCAACCACTAGTACAAGGTCATTTAACCTATTACTTTGCATGAAAAAAAACCAGATTGAAGAATTATATAATAAAGATAATCATTGACACATACTAGTTATGGTGAACAATAAACATCCATTAATACGAAGCAACACACACAAAATGCTGGAGGATTTCAGGTCAGGCAGCATCCATGGAAATGAACATATGTCTTGGGCCAACATCCTTCTTCAGGACTGGAAAAGAAGGGGGAATACGTCAGAATAAAAAGGGAGGGGGTGGGGAAGGATAGCTAGAAAGTGATAGGTGAAGCCATGTGGGTATGAAAGGTAAGGGCTGGAGAAGAAGAAATTAGATAGGATGACAGGGACAACAGGAGAAAGGAAAGGAGGAGCAGGCACCAGCGGGAGGTGATGGGTAGGTGAGGAGAGGCAAGAGGTCAGAGTGGGGAATCCAGGAAGGGAGAAGGAGGGAAAAATATTCATACCTTTTGGGGACCAAAAAAAATGAATTAAGAAATTGAAAAGAAGCTTCCCTATTAGTGACTGGTAAGAATGGGAAAATCACTACTGCAAGGTTGAGGTAATTAGCTTAAGTGGATTGAAAGGAAACTGGAAAAAGCATACGAGGCAGAAAATTATTAATAAAGGATTATGCTGCTAAGATATATACATGGAAGGATTAAATGGAAATAGATTTATGCATGGAACAGATGAGTCAAATGGCAGGCTTTCAGATTGGACATTCTGTGTATTTCAATGTGAGCTCATTCAGAACACCAGGAATGAAACAGAATATTTCTCATTAGGGTGGAAATGCTTTGGACTGTACGACTTATCCAACATGTTCAAAAGAAATCACATGATGGATAAAAAAAATAAAGGCCAACTGGCAATTAAAAATGCAGAAATTACAGTAATTATAGTGCACATGATAGCCAAATATATATGGCAATGTGTTTTTGATTGATTTTTTAAATATACATAGAGCTTAATCATAACTGAATAAATAGTTTTATAACAATTTCAGCATAATTAGGGAACAGGATATAGTATATATAAATTCTGCATCATGTATCAGTTTACGATACGCAAAATTCTTGACTTGCCCATAATTTTGATAACCTAAATGAGACAGTTACGTAAACAGCTCCATGACTATGTTAATTAAATGTTTTTTTTAAATTGCATTAAAACCCTTTTTTTCCTGAGCAGAGAATTTCAAATAGATTTTTTTTTAAATTATCTGGAATCAAGGAATTTCTAAATGAGCTCTTTAGGGTGAAGATTGGCTTGGCTAAGCTCGCGGGCTAGCAGAACTAAAAGAATCAGCAAAAGAAACTTACAACTTAAAGGAATTAATTCCATTGTTAAATAAACAGTTTTTTCATTGCAAGGCTTAAGCATTAAAAATATACTGGCACTGTTCCTGAAAAAAGTCTGGTAGCAAAAAATATCAGTGCCCACTTTCCAAATCTCATGATAAATATCTTTTTAAAAATCAGCTTCTAATCTTGAAAATTTAATTGAGGAGAAACTCAGCTTTTTCCTCCTTGCATGACACACTCCAGTGCCAACTTGGAATTTACTTACTAGCACACATGAATGAACTCATGCAGTTTTGAATTTGATGCTCTCTGGACAAAGTTCACAGAGTCAAAATTGCTAATGAAGTATCATTAGCTACTTTCTAATCCCAAAGAACTATTTCAACCCAAGATACAGGCCAAATAGGTTGAATAGTAAAATATAAATTATGTTGTACATGTCTGGATCAAAAGGCAGCAGCATCTTGATACTTCCAGTCACGATGGCAACAATGAACAATGATTCCTCAGGCGACATCTTTCAGATAGCAAATCTTCTCAATATTTCACTCTTTTGACACCTTCTGCTTGTTCTTTTTGTCTTTGCATTACAGAAAATGTTGGACATACAGCTTGAATCTTAATGGAAGCATACAGCACTCTGCTGTGTATGGGAGAGCTACCTTGTGGAGATCAGAGACGAGGTGGGGGGCCCCTGAGAAGGTCTGAGGACACAAGCTGACTCATGGAAAAGATCAGAGATGAGGTGCTGGGACAAGAATGACTCCATCTCAAAGCGACAGGGAAGATAGAAGCAGAGGTGAATGTGGAGGCCGTCAATAATGGCTTGGCGTGAGACAGTCAGCAGCTGGATTGGTGCATTCAGCCCTGAGTGGGTGGTTACTCTTTACAGAAGGGCTGAGTTCATACGGCTGCTCTCCAAGTATGCAGTGAAAAAACGTTTTCCATATTCTGAGATTTATGCGATTATTGCACTGTACTTTATATTGGTTTCCTTCAGCTTTTTATTATTTTCTTGTGGATATTGGGTGGTAGGTGATCTGTCAATTTTTTGTGTGTGGGAGGTGTTGGGGGTTTGGCGCTATTGTCACTGTTCTTTTCTGTGAGTGAGGGGGTCGAGAATTTTTATGCACAGAGGATTCTTGATTGTTATTCTGGCTGGTTTTATTACTGCAGGTGAGGGGAGGATTTTGGGGTTGTTCTTTTTTCTTTTAAGTGCCAGTACTGTGGTGGTGGTGGGGGTGGGAGAGTTGAAGTTGTGTTTTCCCAACATGCATGGTCTTTCTGTAATGGCTACAAGAGTAGACAAATATTAAAGTTGTATTGCACGTGCATACTTTGACAATAAAATCAACCTTTGAACGTCATTAAGAGCATTCCTTTCTAAAAAAAGGTAATGTGTAATATGACCATAGAAGCAAAAAGAAACCCTCTTCCTCTTCATGGATTACTGAAATAAAACTATAAAAGTAGTCATTTGTGAATATCCTTGACTTTATATTGCTTCTGCAATCTTAAAACTATGCATTATCATACAAAAAAATCAGACAATTTAAATGGATTTGCAGAAAAATAAATCCAAATCCTGAGGACAGTCTCTTTTTGGCTGGCCAACTGACAGCTTGAACATTGATTCTGGAGCTTGAGTACCAGTTGGATGCACTACGGTTAAGTAGATAACATAAGTTCAAGGATGGTCACACCCATAGCTTACGCAAACTTCAATACATCTCATATCGAACCAGTTATCTGTGTTCCAAAAAGATTAGGCGTCATGATCCTCAAGAGCAGGGATTCCCCACCTGGGGTCTATGGACCCCTCAGGTAATGGTAGGCGTCCATGGTATAAAAAAAGTTGGGGACCCCTGCTCCATGGAGTCCAATGTGAGCTAAGTTGCCCACAACATTATGGGTGACTCAGCAGAGCAAGAGTTTAAGGGCAACAGTGGTAGGAAACATAATAATAAAGGAATGGACCCGGTGGGGGGAGGGGAGCTCAAAGTGTCCTGATGAAGGGACTTGGCCCAAAACGTCAATTGTTTAATCACTTTCCACAGATGCTGCTTGACCTGCTGAATTCCTCCAGCATTTTATGTGTGTTGCTTTTGATTTCCAGCAGCGCAGAGTCTGATGTTTATTATTTAATTTGTAAAATATATTTCTTATTGTAATTTATAGTATTAAGATGTATTGCACTGTATTGCTGTCGCAAAACAATAAATTTCAAAACGTACATCAGTTAAATTAAACCTGATTTTGGTCTTACATTAGCCAAAGAGCTGTACTGTTCTATGTTCTATACCAACTTGCATTCATTTAATAGATAATGTATGAGATCATTTTCAGTCTGTTCTCTCATTGTTATTTCTTCACCGAGTTCCAAACCAAGTAGCTAAAATAGATACGACAATGCTTTGTGGTGGGAAAGTCAAATTAACAACCTGAAACACTTCTGGGAGCCAATCATGAAAGCAGACCTTTCAAGTTTCCCAGTAGGTCATTCCCATTGTCCCATCAAGTTGCAACGCCATTTTGTCATTTTAGCTGCACTCCAATATTGAATCTCTCAAGGTGGTACTAAATTCTTGCAATTTTGCTGCAGTTTTGTTAGGGAAATCTGGGCCTTAGGCAAGAGCCAGCCTAGTCTTGGGTAGGTTTAATGATTTAATTTATTCATTTTAATGGAAAGGAATAGCCCAGAGACAAAGGGGCAAGTATCAGGTTACTATTTTTTTACAAATTGAGCTGACAAATTTACTTGTATGTACTTAGAAGCTTATAACTATTTGAGTGCTAAATATTTTAATATTATTACAACTTGGAATTTTGTTTAAATGGGATCAGAATCAGGTTTATTATCACTGATACCATTATTATCTGATAGAGCACAAAATTTGCTGTTTTGTGGCAGCAGTACAGTGCAAAGACAAAATTACTATAAATTACAAAATAAATAGCGCAAATAGAGGAATAACAGTGTTCATGGACTGTTCAGAAATTTGATGATGGGAAGGAGCTGTTTCCTGAATCACTGAATGTGGTTCCTCAGGCCCCTGTAGCTCTTCCTTGACAGTAGTAATAATAGGGCATGTCCCAGATGGTGAAGGCCCTTAACGATTTAATCATTAAATAGATATTGATTTTACCTTTGAATCCTAGTGCACAGTTCAACTGGCAATAAATCTTGTAATGCTCACAGATTAAGCAATAAGTATGAAGACTTAGTTTAAGATGAAATTGGTGATGCCCAGCAACTACTTACTGGCAGCAAAATTCAAAACCAAGAAAACTGCTTAACACTTTATTAATAACGATCACCACTAACAATGGAGAGGCATGCAGACTAGACAAGCAGAGGTGAAAGCAAGACATGGCAGAATGGAAAATTATGGAATGGTCAATTATGGAAAACTCTGAACATCCTCTACATAGCACCATCCAGAGACAGAGAAGCAGTTTCAGCGACAGGTTACTATCGACGCAATGCTCCTCAGACAGGATGAAGAGGTCAATACTCCCCAATGCCATTAGGCTTTACAATTCAACCGCCAGGACTTAAGAACTTTTTAAAAGCTATTATTAATGCTTTTTGAGATAGTGATTTAGATGCATATCATATTTTTTACTGAGTTAAGTATTGTATGTAATTAGTTTTGCTACAACAAGTGTATGGGACATTGGAAAAAAGTTGAATTTCCCCATGGGGATGAATAAAGTATCTATCTATCTATCTATCTATCTAGAAGCAAGTGGCGGCGGGAGCAAGGAATATCATGATGCCTGATCGATTTAAGCACCAGACTGAATTGGAAAGGTCAGGAATGGGCCAAATCATGGCGGCAGGGCCCAGGCCCCAGAGCTGTCCAACAGCGAAGAATGACCTGATGTTTGGAACATTTAAGTGCTGAGCCAGATTAGAAAAGTCAGGGAGTCAGGACCAGAGGCGAAAGGTGGGCCAGTTCTGTTTGCTGCTCCAAGTCGTTTGCTCAGCTCTACACTGAACTGAGATTGTGGCCTGCTCCAGCTGCAGTGATGCATGGCTTCACAGTTGTGGTCCCGCAACATTTACTCAGCTCTGCAATGAACTGAGGCTAGAGGCTACCCCAGCTGCAGTGATGCCTGGCTTCATGTCTTTCATAAAACTTCAGTTCTGAATGCTATTTGTTTACTTCTATTGTTTGCACGATTTTCCCTCCTCTCTGTGCATTGGGTGTTTGACTGTCTTTACTTAAAGGGCTTCTTTGGTCTTATGGCTGCCTGTAAGGAGTCAAATCTCTCAGATGCATAATGTAAACATACTTTGAACTTATTGTTTCTCACAGTTATAGAACAGGGAAACAGTTTTTTTTGGCTAACAGAATATGTGCAACTACCCATTTACACTAATCCCACTTTATTATGCCTATACCCAAGATTATTTCACTAGGGACCATTTCCAGTGGCTGTTGACCCTCTCGTCCCTAGAACTGTCCCCATACTCCAGAACCCCGGTGTTTGTCTGAAAAACAACAACCACTTTGGCATCTTACACATACACAATACAGGTAAGCACATGAAAAGGCTAGCTAAGCATGGTGTCTCCCTACTCACCATGGGACACGAGCAAGCCAGATCCAAAGTCAGGCACCAAGATCCAAAAATTAACAAGGTGGATTACAGGAAAAAGTGTGTGAACAACAATTGTTAAGAGTTAAAAAGATTAAGATAAGGCACTCAAATGATTTTTAAAAATCTGTGCTGTGGGCAATAAACGGCATGATCAACCTTTTGTACCTGTGTCCTTACATTTAGCGTGATTGGGGAAACCAATTTTGCACAAGGCCTTCTGCCAGGATCTGGGACTCAAATGAACAGGATAAGTAAATGTACATCTTTTCATCTTCCCCTTTCTGCATCCCCAGTTTGGATTGGTAACATCTCCTCCACAATCACCATCAGCACGGTGCACCTCAAGGCCGTGTGCTTAGCTCTCTGCCCTTCTCGCTTTATACCATGACTGAGACTAAGCTCAGCTCCAATGCCATATTTAAGTTTGCTGATGACAACACTGTTGTTGGCTGAATCCTATATAATAGCATATAGAAGGGAGATTGAAAATCTGACTGAGTGTGCCATAACAATCTCTCACTCAATGTCAGTAAGACCAAGGAGCTAATCATTGATTTCAGGAGGGGGAAACCAGAGGACCATGAACGAGTCCTCATCAGGCATCAGAGGTCCCAAGGGTCAGCAACTTTAAATTCCTTGGAGTTATCATTTCAGGGGATCTATCCTGGGTCCAGCACACAAGTGTCATTACAAAGAAAGCATAGCAGCGTCTCTACGTAGAAGAGTATGAAGAGTTGGCATGTCATCTAAAACTTTGACAAACTTCTGTAGATGTGTGGTGGAGAGTAAATAGACTGGTTGCATCACAGAAATGCCCCTGAATGGAAAAGCCTACAAAAGGTAGTGGATGCAGCCCAGTCTATCACAGGCAAAGCTCTCCCCACCACTGAGCACATCTACATGGAGTTTTGTTACAAGAAAGCAGCATCCAGAGATACCCACCATCCATTCTATGCTCTCCTCTCCCACCTGCCATCAGGAAGGTGGACAGGAGCCTCAGAACCCACACCAAACACAGTTTATTAACCCTTCAACCATCAGGCTCTTGAACCGAAGGGGATAACTTCATTCAACTTTACTCACCCCAACACGGAACTGTTTTCATAACCCATAGACTTACTTTCAAGGACTCCTCACCTTATGCTTACGATATTTTGAGAAAACAAAATCTAATGGTTAACAATTTCAAATAATGACTTTTTTTATGATTGATTGAAAGATTAAAGAAATCCCCCCCCATTCAGAAATTGAACTTCTCAACAATTCCTCTGAATAATGCTTAATATGGTCAATTTTCAACTGCCATAATGGATATTCATTTCTCTTTCCAAAAGCCAAATAAAACACTTAGTATCCAGCACTAGATGAAAATCGTTACAAACTAGTTTATTTCACAACATTTGAAAATACAGAACAAAAGATACGACTGGGCTTGTTTAAGCTAGAACATCTTGTATCATTTCAAGACAAAATAATAAATATGGAGCTTTCATGGTCCACAACAGTGGATCCTATAACCTAAAAACAAAACAACTTCCATGACCTTGTGCATTTTCTTTGAGCTCAGCAAAAGATGCCTCTTGCAACCTTCAATTTTAAAAATCTGAACGCCAGCCTGTCTCTAACCTCCTTTGATCATAACCTGCTGAGTATCTGCAACTCATGACCTCCAAAACGGGTAGGCTAAGCTCTTTACTGTCAAGATGAGCTAAAATGTTTTATCATTCATAGTCAGTTATACAGCACAGAAACAGGCCCCGACTTTTTGCACATCTACAATCCTAATTGCCTGCATAAGGACCATACCCTTTTATTCCTTATCAATTTATGTGACTAAGTGCTTGCTAAATGTATTAATTGTATCCAATTCCAATGTGCCATCACCTGTATCCCCATTAAAACTCCTCACTTTGAAGCCTATGCCCTCAAACCCAAGCTCTGTAATTCAGGCAACACTGTGAATCTGTGTCCTTGATGTTTATTTTAAATCTATAACCACTGCTTCAAAACATAATCCTTAAATGTTTCACCAGCATTGCAACTTTCACAGTGTTCCCCATATCCCAACAAAACTCCAAATATACTCTTTGAAAATATCACAAAACACACATTATTTGTTAGCCTGTTAATTTTTTTGCCTCCTACAGACAATTACTCTGCAATATATCAACGTGGCATTTCATCTCTGCCATTCAAGCATTGTCATTTTGGTACAATGTCAAATAGAGACTTTTATTCATTGAAATATACACTAATTGATACACTTGAAGTTTTTCTAGCAACAAAGATGTCACCCCATAAGATGAACTCACGCTAGCTTCCCTTGTAGAATGATGCAACACACAATGGGACCATTTAGCTCAATGTTCCAAATATTGTTTTCTACCTTCTACATTTCCTACCTTCAAATATTTATCAATTCCAAATCAGGCATCTTAAAAAAAGTTCTAGGTCTACAAAACTGCTACTTCCTGTTGAACATACCCATCCTTAGTTCCTGGATGGTGGGAAGATCTGAAAGGTCAAATACCTGTAGTATCCCAGGGAAGTACCATAAGTAGGGGGTCAGTTGATGCAAACAAAAGACTAGAGGCAAAGGCAATGATCCCTGTGAAATGTTGAAAGGGGATGAGAGGGACTCAAAAGGTCTTTCCAAGTGAACCAGCAATTTACTTGCATTCCTTCCTATCTAGCCCATGGCATTAAGTGCTTGTGACATAAATCTCCTCTACGTGGGGAAAAAACAAATGCAGATATTGAGTGACCACTTTGCACAACATCTGTATTCAGTCCACAGGGGAAACCTTGTGCTTCACATTACCTGCCACTTTAAATATTCCATCTCACTCACAACTTGGGGCATACTTGAAGACTCTCGTTCCTCTAGATGTATTGTAGACTTCTGGACTTGATATTAAATTCTGCAATTTCAGGTAACTCAGTGTCTATGTTTATCAATCAGCCACTTGTTACTGGTTCAGCTCATTTGTTTCCTCCGAGAATGGAAGACGTGTGACTTGTCAGGTAAGTCTTCCTCTGCATTCCACATTTCCAACATTCTTTTGACTCTTATGAACTTTCTGCTCTCATTCCCTCACTGACCAGATAACCTTGTTTATCCCCTATGTCACCAATATTTTAGTCTATCCTCCCCACAGCTTAACAAGCTTCTTTTAAATCCTTTCCTGTTCTGACAAAGGGTCATCAACCAAAAACATCAATTGTTTCTCTTGCTGCAGAAGCATTAGCAATTCAGGCAAAAAATTGATTTTTAATGCGTCAAAATTGTCCATGTAAAGAGACAATTACTAAAGACCAATATTTTTTAAAAATACAACACAGTTCATCTTTTGCCTTGAAAACCTCAGTTCCCACTCCACAACAAGATAGACTGCATTATACCAAGCCAAGTGAATGCACAAGAAAGCCAGAAGCATATGCCATTATTTGACTACAACTTCCTGGTACTTCCAAACAAACCAGTGGAAGGCATAACATCATAACTTTCTGTGAGTGTCTAATTTTTTGCGTTATCTCTACTAACTTAACTTAGTAATCATACTTGTTTAAAAAGCAAACAAATTTTTCATTGCCTGTAAATTGTTTCATCTCCCATGCTAAGGAATTAAAACCTTCTCAATAAACATTAGCTTTAAAACTTCTGTAATTACTAGCAATTTAATGTATTCCCCATACTAATTTCCTACCTTAAAGAGAACCAAATCTTCTGGCTTTATCCATCTGTATTTTTCAATGATTTGCGCATCAGTAACATTTCTTTTATGTTTTCTAAAACTATTTTTTTTACAGTGTCTGTCATGTTGGTCTTCTGTTAAACCTCTAAAACCAACCAGAACACAATGCAATATTCAAAATATATTCTAACCTGTACATTTTAGTAACCCAGCATTATCGATGTATAGTATATATAGAATCTGTTGCCTTGCATCTATGCCCTAATGTTCATTTAGCAGCTTTTGATTGCTTTGTAATACTAGTCAAGAATTTATAAGAGATGAAGTCACTATTCCAAACAAATGCATAGTTTCACATTCCTATTACCAGTCATTCTGTTAATTATTTGCAATTAAGGCATTTCACAATACTGATTACTTTCCAACTCTTTCTGAAGTCATGTATTGACTAAACATTACTTTCAACTCCAGTTATGGAGTCAAAGTTCTACAACATGGAATCAGGCCCTTCAAACCATCTAGTCCATGCTGATCTGATCTTCTGTTGAATACCATCTACATGACTAGAGTCAGTATACAGCAATTTTTCCATAACTTATAATTAAAAACACTTACTTGGAATTTATGAAATATAGTATATGACCAAACATAAGTAACTAGCTATTATACAATGATGCATGATTAATCATTTCAGCAAAAAAAAAGCAAAACTATTCTTGGGTGGCAATCATACTACTCCATGTTACAAATTACCAAATATCTTTGCAAAAGTACAAGATCTTTTCAGACTGGACCTTCCCACTATTACAATTATAGAAATGCTTTTGTTGTAGAACTTGTTACCATATAATCTGCAAATAGTATCACTGAAAGCATATTTACTTTACCACATGGCTACTCATAGCATTGCAGATTGTTAGCGGTGGCAAAGTAAACAAGTAACACAGCTCTCACCATAGAGTCCAAAAGCAATACAAACATGAGAACTATGAAATAAAGTAGCAATAGGCTATTTAGCCCCAAGAGTCAGAGCATTACAGCACAGAACCAAGCCCTTTGTGTCCCTGAATCTGCACCAGACTGTTATTCTGCATAGTCCCATTAACCCACAGCTGGACCATAGCCCTCCAGTCCATCTATATACTTATCCAAACTTGCCTTAAAAGTGGAAATCAAACCCACATCCACCACATTCTCTGGCAGCTCATTCCACACTCAGACCACTCTGGTAGTGAATAGCAATGGTTCCTCTTCACTTTTCACCCTTGACCTACGACATCTAGTTCCTGTCTCACCCAACCTCAATGGGACAAGCTAGCTTGCATTAACACAATATTGTATCCTTTATCAAATCTTCCCTCATTGTCCTGTCCTCCAGGAAATAAAGTCATAACCTACTCCAACATTCCCTATAACTCAGATCCCAAGACCCAGCAACATCCTTGTAACTTTTCTCTGTACTTTTTCAATCTTTTTGATAACTTTGCTGTAGGTAGGTTACCAAAACTGCACACAATACTCACAAATGTGTGTGGTGGTAATTGCATCATGCTACATTTCCAGCTTTACAAAAATAAATCAATCTATGGATGGGAACAGCATCATTCACTACTGGTGTTTTATTTTTAAAAGAACATATTTTATTTAACACCTCTCTTCTCATATGAACTATAAACACTAAGTTTGTAGGAGCATTTAGGTCACATACAAACACCCCACAGATTCCTTTAGGTACCAGAAATGCAAATGCTTAATCACAGACAAATAAATATGAACTTTAAGTAAATCTGGAAACAAAAGAATGTTACACTGGCAAATATTTCCTAATTAGGTACATAATCTTTGAAGATGGCTTTTTAAGAAAATACTGTGGGTCTTGCATATAGCCTTGGGCTTCATATGACAGGCATACAGAAGTGGAGATTATGTTGCACTTCTATAAAACACTGGTTTGGAAACAACTAGAGCAGGGGTGTCAAACTCATTTTAGATCACGGGCCGGATTGAGCAAAATGCAGCTTCATGCGGGCCGGATCAGTCAGACGCGTGCAAACGCAGCTTTCGTTGCCTCCGTTTTTTCAGCCTGCTCTCATGTGTCTCAGTCTCTGCTATAACTACAAAGTGTTTCACTTTACAAATTCCGTTTCTTATGAAGAAGACTGCCGAATAAACACTAAAAACCCCGAAAACCTGGTACCTGAATAAACTCAGCATTAGCCATATCATACGCCATAGGCGCTTCGATTACTGGGGCCAGCTTTAATAGTAATTAGATATTATCTCGCGGGCCAAAGATAATTCCACCGCGGGCCGGATTTGGCCTGCGGGCCTTGAGTTTGACATATATGAACTAGAGTATACATGAACACTACCTCATTATTCTTTTTTTTTACTTTGTAACTTGAACTAATTTTTTTTTAGTATTTGCACTGTACTGCTGCCACAAAGCAAATTTTCATGTCATACAAGTTTCTGATAATAAACCTAATTCTGACAGTTCTAGATGGCACTCTCTG